>NW_028261381.1:94384794-94538203 GCF_051295495.1 Thamnophis sirtalis
TCAAAAGACACTTTGACAAATGTGCCATCAACAGATACATAGACATTAACAACATCTACATACTATGTAAAAGAGGCAATCAACTTGCCAAAAAGTGAACAAAAAAATAAAAAATCTGCTTATCAGCAATCAACATCTATATGAGCATAGTTTAAGACAAAAATTAACATCAGATCAACAATCAAAAAGTAAACAATATCTCAATCAAGGAACTGCTGAACAAGCTAACATTAAACAACCCAGCCAAAGAATTTTCAAGACCACTCCCACCAATACTGATAGGGCAAGCCACCACAATATAAATTTCACTCTTTGCTAATACCGGATGATGTTATTATGTCTACAAGAAAACAGCCAAATTCAGAGAGCACCAAGGACCCGTTTCAACCCTGAGCTACAAATATTCCTCTTTACCAGTAAAAACATCCATAAAATAGAAACTATACCACATTATACTATATATACAATTCTCTCTCTCTCTTTACACACTCACACACAATTTGGCATAATATTTATGCCATACTTGTTAATTTCTTCAGTTTGTGCTAAAAGAAATCAAAGTTGCTAGTGGGGCACTTTATCAAGTTGTGGAGTTATATATTTTTATATTACAATTGCCGGAAGTCCTTTGTTATTTGAAATTTCCAGAAATAGAGAGACCAAATGATATAGACTTCAATTTGACTGTTATTTAACAAAAGTAAGACAACTGTATATACCAAAGAGAAAAATCAATTTGAATAATTATCACAGATTTCTATCTTTAAGAAGATGTGAAAACTATAGAAAGCCTTTAGCAGTTAGTTCCTTAATATATAAACCACAAACAATAACAGGGACCAGGGAAAATACTGGTATCTTTTGAAATTTTCTCACCTTTCTGACAAGTTTGTCTTAACGCTGTTGGTTCTAACAAAGGGAGGCACTGAGTCATCCTTAGGAGCTGCAATCAAGCCACTGGAAGAATTGTGGTTCAGCCCACTTCCACTGCTGAGAGAAATATCAATGGATTCACAACTGGTGTGCAGGCTGCTGACAGACTGGTATCCAATCCCATCCTTGCTGACAGCAGAAGAACTACTGGGGTTAGTACCCCAGGTCAAGCTGTTGGAGGGAGCCGAGTGAGCTGAACTGGGACTAGATGCCAATGGAGATTGATTTGTGTCTGTATTTTTACAATAAAGAGGGCTACTACCACCACTGCTTAATATGCCGCTGCCAGAAGGAGATTCTGGATTTCCTTGTTGGTTCATGGTTGCATGTGGGTTGGAGATGACTACTGAATTTTTCATGCTTTCTGCTGTTGTTATGGGAGGTTGTTTATTTGGCTTTCCACCAAAAAGTCTGAAGAAGAAGAAAAGGAAGTCAGATATATGGATTATTTATTTATTTATTTGTATTTATTTATTTGTATGCCGCTTTTATTATATTTGCAAATCACTCAAGGAGGTGACCATATCCAACAAAGCCCCCTATTCCTATGTTCCCTGCATAGGGTGGGTTGGGCTGAGAGAGAAAGAAGTTCTAGCATAGATGAAAAAAATATCCTTAATATCCTTAATGTTATAAATTAATTTCTTCTACTGTGAACATATCTCTTTACAGCGAGGAGAGACATACTGTGCTAAATTTTAGTCCAATTGTGGTAGTATTTTGGCGTCCTAAACATAGTAGGTTTCACGTAGGTTTGCCATGCACCATGCTTCGTGAGCACATGTCCCTTCTGTGCATGCACTTTTTTTGCGCACACAGCTTGCATGCATGCACGTGGCTTAAAAAACGTGGGTAAATAGGACAGCATAGAGTTGGAGTGGGGTGGTGGGCCCACACTGGTTCACCTGAACTGATCTGAACCATCTGAATAACACCTCTGGTCCTGAATAACATGTGACATTTTTTCTTTCTTGCATTTGCTTTCTTCACATTTAGGTGGTCAGTACAAGCAGAAACAACCAAAAGGCACTTACAAGATTTTCTTCCCATATTAGCTAAATTTTATTTTGATTTTACTAAGATAATTAGACAAATGCTCATCTAGTCACATATTAGTGGTACAGGTAAGTCCTTGCTTGATGACCATCTGTTTAGCAACTGTTCAAAATTACGAGAGCAACGAAGGAGTGGGACTAATGAGCAGGACTTGTATTTGCACTTGATGTCCAGCTTGCAATTATGATGTCACAATATCTCATGGTCATCTGATTGCCATTTGGAGTCTATATTGCCAGCTTTCCACAAAGTCAATGGGAAAGCTGACAGGAGGTCACAAATGGTACCCATGTGAGGTTGTTTTTAATGACCATGCAGGATTCCTTTAATGATAGCAACAGAAAGTGCTGGAACTGCAAGTGACAGGATCAAATGATGCTATAATTTATAACTATATCACTTAGCAATGGAATTGTCAGTTGTAGTTACCATTGTTAAGCATGGACTACCTGTATTTATTTTACAGAATGCGACTGCAATGGTCATAATGTTTATTAAGTATCCTATATTGTGCTGGAGAAGCTATAATCACCCTTTAAGAGAAGGCAATGTACTGTATTTACCTAAACAGCACATACAGTCCTCACTAGGAGACTCAATTTCAGTAACATTCCTTAATATCTCTACTACATTTATAGGTAGGAATGAGAAAATATATAACAATAGACCTTTGTCTGCCCATTATATTCCTAGCCAATCGTTTTTGGAACAGATAAACTAGAATAACTGGATGCTCTTCATTTCCTCCTAAAATCCTATCAATCGTGCAACCTGGAAATTACCAGAATTATAAATCCAACATATTTGGAGGATGTCAAGAAGAAAACAGTGTTTTGTATAATGGTGCAACTACAGAACTTTATTGATAAATTCCTTTTGTGTCCAATCACACTTGGCCAATAAAGAATTAATTAATTAATTCTTTATCTATCTATCTATCTATCTATCTATCTATCTATCTATCTATCTATCTATCATCTATCTATCTATCTATCTATCTATCTATCTATCTATCTATCTATCTATCTATCTATCTATCTAATCATCTATTTATCTAATAAAAGGATATCTATTCCAGACCTAAAATCATCAAGGATAACTTCCAGAATGTTTCTTCACATCTTTGAAATAAAACAATTCAAATGAAAAAAAAACTATAATTACCTGCGCAGTGTAGGAGAGGCCACATCTGGGTACTTTACTCCTTGCTGGTGAGTATTCTGGGATGCACTGGACATTGTCTGAGGTGATGGATTTGCTTTAACAGAGTTACAAGAGACCACACTTTCATTATCTGAGGATATCCCTTTCTCTTTATCAGTCTGATTTATTAATCCTGGCAGAGAGCTCCCAAGGGCAACTTTTGTTGGTTCTCTTATTTTAGGAACAGGCAAACCTGCAGACTTGCTGCTTATGTTGGAGTCTATGCTGCTGGTGCTAGATCTATTGCCAGCTCCACTTCTGCTGCTGGATTTGCTGGGGCGGGGTAGACTCCGATACTGAAGATTGGTTCGGGTAGAAATGGCTAAATAGCCGTCATCCTGATTTTGTGAACCATCAACACTAGTCTTCCGGCCAGTAGATCTTCCGATGAGTCCAGATGACTTGGGTATTTTGCCCAGAGTAGCAGCTCTACTAGTAATAGTTGCTCCACTAGCTGTAATCATGGTCACACCTACAGCTGACCCACTCTGCTTTTTAAATCCAAACATGTTTGTATTAGTCGTAGCCGTTCTACAGTTATTGGCGGAAGGCTTTTTTGATTCATCCCCACTGCTCCTCCCAGCATCTGAAGGGGAACGTTTAATGTTTCCAGATTTGGGAGAAACTCTGCCCTTTTCTGAAACCTTGGCATCATCGGTTTTCCCTTTAAAAAAAAAGGAGAAAGAAAACAATTTTAAATATTGAACGGTTTCAAATATTACGCAGAAACATTTTAATATGTTTAAGTTATTTGTAAATTATTAATATATTTGAGCACCAGGAGAAAATACTTAATATGCTATTTAAGTCTAAAGGTAAAAGGTTCTCCTGACACATATGTGCTAGTCGTTCCCTTCTCTAGGGGGCAGTGCTCATCTTTGTTTCAAAGCCAAAGAGCCAGCATTGTCCAAAAACCTCTCTGTGGTTATGTGGCCAGCATGGCTAAACACTAAGGCGCATGGAATGCAGTTACCTTCCCACCAAAGGTGGTTCCTATTTTTCTACTTGCATTTTTACATGCTTTCAAACTGCTGTTCGCAGAAGCTGGGACAAGTAATGGGAGCTCACTCTGTTATGGGGCACTAGGAATTCGAACCACCGAACTGCCAACCTTTCTGATCGACAAACTTAATGTCTTACCACTGAGCCACCATGTCTCTATTTAAGTCTAAAAATGTAAAGTTACAAATGTAAAGTTACAACTGTTTTGTTCTATTACATGAAAAACTACATTGTTAGCTAGAACTAGCATTTGAGATACCTCTACCCTATGGTAGTTGAATATGCTTGATATAGGCAACATCAATGTAGCTTTTCATACAATAGAACAAAATATTTATGTAACTAGCATTGAAAGAGAATGAGAAAAGAAGACTCAGGAGTGATATAAAAGTCTTCAGTTGGCTAAAAGCTTGAAACACTCCAGTAAAAGTGAATGTGCCACTTGAAGGGGAAATCAGTTTTACTGGTTAACAGTTCTTACTTTTGAGTTCACATGGTAGCCACATGAGCTCAGGAAATTATTTGTCTGAATTAAAGATGTTTTAAGAAGATTTAATTTAAAAATTAAAATTTTAGTCTGAGCAGGCCATTTTAAATTTACACCCGCCCATGGCACCCTCACACTCTGTAACTCTTGACTGCAGTACTCTCTTGTCCCAGTAGACTGCTGGCTAGGGACTGCTGCTTCTTCCTACCTAACAGCCTATGCAGCCCTGGGGTTATGATAGCAACTAGGTCAGCTGGGACTGGTGTCACTAAGTGATGCAGTCACATGACACCACCCACACTCAGCACTGGAAATTCTGGTTCCAGTTGCCATCATAACATGAGGACTACCTATATTATCCTCCTTACTTCCTTTGAGCTGCTATGATGTCTAGCAGATTGTAGTGTAAAGATCTAGCATTTTGAGTGCTGATGAGGGATATTGCTACTTAATTATGTACAATTAGAAATGAGAATAAAAGGAAGTAAAAAATAGTCTCTCTCCTCCAGAAAACCTTCAGGGTAAACTGTGGTATAATTTAGTTGTAGCAAAAAATCTGTTGTTCAAAATACACAGCCTTAGACAGATTTCCAAGTTAAGGGTGGATTGAAAACCAATGGAGAAACTAGCTCTTATTAAACATTCTGTAGGTATCTTTTAGATTTATATAAATTACAAACCCTATTGATTAACACTATCATTCATGCAAGCAAATGCCTTTTCCTGATCAAATCTCAGTTATCAGTATCCCTTTAATTTGGCAAAGACAACCAGAGAAACAGATTTATTGCTATATTCACCATCAAAAAGGACCACAGATCAAAATGCAGTTAAAATCCTGGCAGAGGAATTTTTTTAAAAAAAAATAATACTAACAGCAAACATTCTTGGCCTGCACTGCATGGCTTTTGGCCGTGCATTCCTCACCTGTTCCAGGTGTCTTCAAAGTTCCTGAGGTGGCTGCCGTTTTCATCCTCGGCGTGGTAATACCAACTTGAGCCGACATGCCCCGTCTCCAGGATCCTGTCTGTGAAATGACGATGTTCTTCCTTCCAGAAGTGCTTTTATCGGATTCATCAGACACATCAGAGGGATTCCTTCTCCATTTAGATCCAGGCTCCATTTTTACACCACTGTCTGAGCCTCCATCTGATTTTTTTATTTCATCACCAGACCACAAGGAATTCCGCTCCACTTGGAAATGCTTTTCAGTGTCGGTCTGTTGGAAAACAGAAATGAATCAACTTGCACTGCAAACTTTTCTTCCTCCCAGGTAGAAGGATAGATAATATTTCAACATTTTAGTGATCCCTATAGATAAGAGTTCTGGCTTTTAATATTTTCTTTTTTTAAAAAAAATAAGAATAAGATACTGATCTACAAACAGAAAATTAAGGAATCTATTTTACATTTCTAATACGCTTAAGTAAAAAAAAAGCAAACAAAATGCAAACCATTCAACATTTCATAAAACAATAAAACAAGATTCAAGATATATATATAATATATATTGTGCAGCTTCCTTGTCCCTGTTATTTTGCACAATACCTTTCATTGCAAAGCACAAACTCATTCACTTCAAATATGTGTTGTGAGCTTTTCCTTTGTTCTGCCTTCCCTATCTCTTTGCTGGCAATTTGATCTGTGGAGCATGAAGAGGCAGCTTTTTGTAACACCAAAGATAAAGGAGGCTTTCTGTTTCAGCCTTGCACAAACTTCATCATCAACTGAAGTGAGAAATGTTTAGAAGTGACGATGATTCACTTACTCCCATCTCGCTGAACTTCATCCACAGAGGTTACTTATTTATTCATAATTAAATTTATCACTTTGAATTTACGTGAGTGATTAGGGCCCTTCAAATATAGTAGCATGCCATTTTCTTCTTTCTCATGATGATTACACAAGAGACAATGAGCTGGGATGTATTCTGCATTCACCCTCTTTGTTCCAGTTGTACTGCCTTTATGAACTATCTGAAATCATTTGCAATTCAAATTACTGACATGGAGACCAATGCCAGAATTGATTGAAAAACTCTGTGAACATGCTACCCATATGGGAGCCCCCCTAAAAATGTAATGAGAGATCCATTCTGTGCATTTTTTTTCTTTCTGGTCTGGTTCTACGTCCTTCTTAAATACAAATAAGTAAAACCTTTGAACGTTCATGGATTTAGACATTTATGAAATTCACAGGTTTCAAAGTGTGAAATACTGAATAATCAAGCATCAAATATAAAGAGAGAAATGAAAGTGACATGGTTTAATTCTTCAAATGGTAAATGCTCCACCAATTTTAAATCCAGGATTGTGCTGAGTCTTCAAATCTTTATAGTTTACTTATAAACCACAAATGTGAACGGAGGCATTTTCTGCAATTGTTAGCAGGGAGAGCAATGTCTTTTTTTTTAAAGGAGGGAAAATAGATTTCAGTTTTCTTCAAGCCTGATCTTATCTAGGTAGTGGACATTATTTCCAAAATTCATATACCTGTTAAGAAAGATTCTGGGATCTAAAGTCGATATAATTAATTAAAATAAAAAAGCAGCATCTTAAATTTTTTTTTACAAAACTGTTTCTCCAAGTGACCTGACAACCATGATATCTCCAGCCTTAGTTGAATCATATTACTGTAATACTGTATTACTTATCTTAAAAGTAGTACACAGTCACATTTGGATGCATTTTTTTAAACTATCTTAAAAATGCATCTAAAAATTCTGTCTCAGAGTTTAAAGGAACCATAATGGGGAAAGTGTGAGAATACTGTGAGATTAAAAATCAAGTAAAACAAACTTTCACAATAAAAAGAAAAGGAAGGGGATATGATGTCATTCTTGCTATTTTCCAGGCAAACTTCTCTGTCTGTCCAAGGACAGGTTTCTATGGCATTGTCGAAAACATATAGAGCAGAGGTGGTATTCTGCCAGTTTGTCTCGGTTCGAGGGAACTTGTAGCGGTGGCGGCAGGCTCCGCCTACCTGCCCAGATGCCATCACGGACACTTTGTGCATGTGCAGAAGCGCCACGCACGTTCCTGGTTCCAAAACGGTAGCAAAGATAAGAGGAAACCGTTACTGATATAGATCCACCACTTTGGATCATTTAGTTCTAATATTCAAAGCAGAATATTAGAATGTGTGGGATATTTTTTTACACTTTTCCAAAGAAGCATCTAAAATTAGGATTTCCTATATTTTGCCTCATTCTCTGTATGCCTAGTAAGTAGTTGGTCCATTATACATTGGCCTGTATAAATGGATATCTCCAGCCTTAGTTGAATCAAAGATAACAGTCAACATATTCAAATAACATTTTGCCCAGACTTCCTTTTATTGTAGCTAAAGAGAGAACTCAGTGTCAAGAGTGGCAAGAGAAGCAGTGAGTTACAGAAAAAATGCCAGAGCCACACTTCTGTTTTCTGTTTTCTCCTCCATATGTTTTCCTGAGATAGAACATATAACAGCATAGAAAACAAGAAATCTCTCAGTTAATATCTATCCATGATTGCACAGCTGGATTCCCAGTTGCAAGACCTAGAATTGCTAAGTGATTAAAACTTTGTAAAATATTTTGTGATGGAAAAATATGGAAACCATTATTCTCTTATTCATTTATTAATCAAATTTATGCAGCCATCCATCTCCCTGAAGGTGACTCTGGGTAGCACACAACAGTATATATATAAACAAATAATAACAGTGAATACAAATATATAAAATATGTAACAACAAATATCCTAAAACCTAAAATATAACCAAAGTGAAGAGAAAATAAAAATGCCCCCCTCAACAATGGAGCTATTTATCCATGGGAGTCTCCAATTCTATGGGAGTCCTAGGTTTGGTCACATAACCAAACCCTGAGGGCCTTCTGGAACCAATCTAAAGCACCAAAACTTGCCGCACACTACTTAGAAGGGGCTAAGGGTGGGACGTCTTCTCCCCAATCATTGCCAAGTGAAACCAAACTGAAGGAAAGATGTGAACTAGCACAAACTCTGCTGCCCACCCCCAGTCTTCTCAGCCAACCCAGAACGATACTACGACCTATGGTATTGAAAGCCACAGAGAGATAAAGAAGGGCAAGGATGGATGCACTACCCCCATCTCACCCATACCAGACATCATCCAAAAGCATGACAAATGCCATTTTCATATTCAGGTCTGAATCCTGACTAAAAAGGATGCAGCTACTGCATTTTGAAAAGTTGCACCACCACTTTGTCTACCACCTTCCCCCCCAAAGGGAAGTGAGATACTGGATGAAAATTGAACAGGGTCCATTATGGTGATAGGTTAAGTACTACTTATATTATAAGACATGATACTATAGTTCCCAAGAACATCCCATTTCTTGCCTCCCACCATATTTCTCCATGCCTGTCACCATAATAATACTTTGGTCTATCTTCAACCCCCAAACAATAGCTACTTCCTGGGCCCTCTGTTCCCTGATCCAGGAACCATCAATATTCTCAGTCAATGTCCTGGGGCACCCTGAGGCATTTTAGTTTACCAGCTCCCAGCATCGACAGGATTAGGGTTAGGGTTAGTCTCTCACCCTCTCCTGCCCACCCTCTCCACAGGCAGGGTTTCCTTCCACTTATTATAACCATCTCTGACTCTTACCCAGATGAGAAATCAACACATTCCCATCCCTCCCATCCATGTCTGGTTCTAATCCAAAGGGAAGAAAGAAAGGGGAGAGTCCCCTCAACCATGGTAGGAGACCCCATATGGTAGGAGAACCCACAGTTTAGTGGCTTAGGAAATTGTTATAAAGCAATCCTCAAGCGTAGCTTATTATAGATGGCAGCTGAGGGTGAAAGTGTACTTTATAAATATCTCACCCCATTATTCTATATTATACTTCACATAAAGAGATCAGAGTGAGACTGAAAGAATGGAATACTACTAAATGTATAATAATATTACCCGATGTTGCTAATTTCACTTCAAAACTATGAGGGTGGGGAAGGGAAGATAATATTAAAAAGCTACCCTATCAGGATTATACTACAATGTAGTTCACTATTATTGCACCTTTTCTGCAGATTACTGATAGGCTGCTTACAATTCAACATAGTCCTCTTTTAAAAATGCAAGGCAAGGTGGGATTGAGGTTCTCTAAAACTGCTAGATAAAAATTTTCAATGGAGAATGATGCACAATTATTAGCCTATTTTAAACAGTTGCAAACAGAAATTTTAACTTTACTAGTCTGCGAAAGCCTTGAATTTGAAAAAAATGAAAAGTAATCATATTGTTCATATAAAATAAAGGTAATTAGAAACCTGTCTAATGTACATACTAATATGTAAATTAATATGCCTGGATCTAGGAAGCAAACTAAGGGAAAAAAACCCCACTGGATATCTGATCTGAAACAGGGAAGCTGCAGGTTCAGAAATGCCTATGCTTCTCCATTTCCAATTACTCATTCCAAAAGTGGCTTTTTCAGTCTATAAAAGCTATTTGAAAATTAATCAACATGTTGCATCTGATTTGCCTCCAAGAAGCAGGTACTTCAAAATCAAAATCAGCAACAGAGGATCCAATGGAAATCACAGCTGAGAGCACATAGTACAGCTTGTTAGTTCAACTAAATTAAAACTAAGATTTGCTTCATCAATGCTTCATTAGACAATGTTTGGAATATGATGTATATATTTCTGAAGTCCTTGACAGAAGATTGGATATGAATGCATTAAATAAATTACTGAATTTATTTATTTATTTCATTTGTCACCCATCTAGCCGCAAGGTGACGCTCAGATTCCAAAACAGTGATGATCATATGCAAGGTCCCGAATGGGACAACTCACTGCAGCCAACTCATCATGGTCAACTCGCCATGGCCAATTCGCCACAGGTCAAATTGTTGGAACAATTCAACAATTCAACTGAATTATTTAAAATAGTTAAAATATTTTTTTAAAAAAAATTAAATTCACATATCATTTTGTCCCTCCTTTGGCACCTTTTCTTTCATGATGTAATCCCACTATTTCTTCGATATTAGTGTGACTCTTGTCATGCAGTGAAACTTCCAGGGGCCAACGAATTGGTCGTGGCAAGTTGGCCATGGCGAATTGATCGTGGTGAGTTGTCATAGACCCTGCAAGGTCTTGGATTCCATTCCCCAAAAATGCTTCAGAAGGTGTGAGAGCACAATAAACGCAACACTAGTTGGTAATACTTTAAAGCAGCAGGGCAATCCTAACCCTAACCCTAACCCCTTCCCTATCCACCTCAAGGCACCTTTTTGGTCCAAAGCACCTTTTGGAGATGTAATCCGAGATGCCACTGAGCAGCACAAAACAGTCTGGAAAACTCATTCTGTCTCTTCCCCAGCCGTTCCAGGCAGGAATTATATCCACCCATGGATTAAAATTCTGTTGAAGAAAGATTCACAGGGCAACTTTTCCAAGAATGTGGACCCTTTCATGGAATGAAAGTACTGGAGGCAATCTGTTCATTCATCCTAAACCACATGATACAACTATACAAATTAAGCAAACGGAAGAAACATGGACAGTGCTACCAAAGATGTAGCAATTAGTTTAAGTTAATTGGGGGGGCGGGTTTAAATGCAGAATGTGAATTATATTTTGGCAGAAAATTCAGAATGGTCAGCATCTAATGCAATCACTCTGTGAAAGGAAGCTCATAGAGGGTTCCTTTGATGAATGAAGCTCTTGTTCTACAAAGAGCAGCTCCTTCCATTCATGGAGCAATCAAATTGGATTCCATCCAGTATAAAAAGTCTCAGCATACATTTTACTCACAGACATAGATTATTCTGTGGTAAGGACAGCAAGCACTCTGTTATACATAAGGAAGCCTATCTATTTAACACAGGGTTGTTGTTTTATTCCCCAAACTCCATAAGGCACATTTTAAAAGTGGCGCATCTCAGTATCTAAGTTAAACAATAAAAGAAACAGAGAACAACTGAAAGAAAACAACTGAAATAAATTTGTTGCTATAGACCATAATTTTACAGTGTAGGTTAATAATCTAATTTAACACTTGAATAATAGGCACATAGACTTACATTTTTTCTTGGTATTAGTAAAAAAATATTTGTGATTCTTCTAATTTAACACACAAATCTACGTAAAAGTGTATTTGTTTCAGCTTTTGAATTCTCCCAGGAAATGAGATGACTTAGTTCATAGTAAAGGCACACACACATAAAAAACAGATATTTCCTATTTACTTTTACTTCTATTTACTCCCATTGCTTTTGATTTATACTGTAAAGACTAACCGGATGGAGGAGAAATTCACATTTGATGTGAATTTATCTAATTTGTGCTTTTCAAACTAGTCTGTGAATTCATAGTGTTGATGTATTTTTCTGAATTTTGAGATGCAGTCCTCAAAACAAAACAAAATGCATACAAAAATATGATGACACAGGGAAATAACAAAGAAAAATGGATCACCATTATGGAGAAAATACTTGCAAAAAGTGTGTAAATGAAAAGTCCTGTTCTCAAGAAATGTGCCTCAATATAAATGAAGAAGTCTGACAGCACATTTTCAGCTAGCACATTTTATTAAACGACACAAGCTTTTAATAAAACATGTACTCTAAAAGGTGCTGCCAGACTCCTCCTGATTTTTTGCCACCAGAGACTAACATGGAACTAACATTCTCCTACAACTTCTCCTGCCAGAGTGAGTCAGCCATTTTTCCAATAAATCATATTCATCATCTGCATTGGTGTGACAATCAAAACAATGGGTTGGTTTCCATTTGCTAAGATAGGTGAATTGAGAATTCTGGGCAAATTGTTTTAATTTTCTGTAAATAACAATAGCAGTTGAGACTTATATACCACTTCACAGTGCTTTACAGCCTTTTTTAACCGGGTTACAGAGTCAGCATATTGCCCCTAACAATCTGGGTCCTCATTTTACTCACAGCTGAGTCAACCTTGAGCCTGATGAGATTCAAACTGCAGGCAGCTGGGGGTCAGCAGAAGTAGCCTGCAGTTCTGCACTCTAACCACTGCACCAACATGTCTCATGAAATAATAGTTATGGGAGGGAAAAATGCAAGCTATGGCTCTCACATTTTTCAAATTACATATTTCGTGGGGTGCTTCAAAGTAGGGCACAGAACAAGTTTATAATTTAGTGTTAGCGGTTTCAAACCCAAGCAATAAAACCCCCAGTTTACAACCAGAGGCAAAACTCTTTCATGCAACCACGACTATGGAATACAATTCCTGCACTGGTGTACAAAAGCAATTTAACACTTTATTGCATTTATGATACATCAAGAACTGTTATTAAAGTAATTTTTAGTTCTAGTCAAAAAGGGGTGGGAGAAGGAAGTAACAACAACAAAATATTTATACAGTTGTTGAATGAATATACAATTTGACCCTTGTTTAGAAGATCTTGTGTGTGTGCGTGTGTGTGTGTGTGAGAGAGAGAGAGAGAGAGCGTGTGTATAACAAGAATTATATGTGTGTGTATGTGTATGTGTGTGTGCACACACTCCCACCAAACATAATATATATGATCCCAATTTATATGTTAATAGTTCAGAGGTACAAAATTATTAAAAATGTCTAACTGATTCAGGATTCTTTAGTATGTTGTCTGTTGGATAAAAATTTGATGAACACGAAAGTAACCTTAGAATATAATTTACTAGTGAAAAGCTGCCAAAAGTTGCTTTTAGCTTGTAGCAACATGCAGGTCTAGAAAATCAGAATAAACTTAATTAAATAGCAAGTGTTCACATTTCTTCCGAGAATGTAATAACACTTGAGCCTTTGGGTGACCAAAACTAGATTTCTATTCCTTAATTAATATATTTTAAAATAGTATGAAATATGAAGAGCCTGTGTGAGTAGGACTATGTATTTATTAAAGCATTTAACACAGTATTATTGGAGTTCAGACATACAAGTAGTGCTAAATATTCTCAAAATATGCTCTGAAGTGTCTCTGATTTTTTTCTAAAGATTTGAGAATCCAAAGGAGGTTGTCTGAGAGAAACAAACCAATTCTCGCTGGTGACAGATGGGTAGTACTGGACATAACTCTTCATATTCTCCACATGAAGGGAACCAGTGACAGTACAAACAAGTCAATAGAGCTAGGACGTTCAATAGCTTTTCTCTTAATCTCAACCCCTTGTCACCTCTTTCAGCCATGTATCACACAACTGGCCAAGTAAGCACATAAATACTGTACAATATTAAGCAATAACATTAGCATGGATTATTTAATCCATACTAATTTTAATTTGGCCCCATCTCTCTGAGTAAGTCATCCCTCAAAGCAAGCATCAGAATTTTCTAACTGTTGTTGCTATGCTCAATTAGTAAATGTATTTAGAAGTCAATCTTGACATTCTTCAATTATTTATTCTCTTTAGTTACAAATGAGAAAATAAACACAGTTCTTGGGACAGTGAGTGCCTTCAGCATTATTAGAATTTATGAAATTTAAGCGAAACCTTACCTGGGATTCTAGGTTCTTCCGTGATGATGCAGGGGTGTTGGCATAAGAGCTGATGGAGGAGCTTGTATTAATGTCATCAGTGCTGAGGTTATCTATGGTATCACTGATACCACTGCTGACGGAACTGCTGTCATCCCAGCTGCAGAGACAAAAGAATCCCCATAAAGATAACTCAAATAAGCAGCTACCAAGAAAGCAGAATTTTAAGAAAATATTAAGATCTAATTGGTTATCATAATCTTCCTACATAATCCAGGGATATCCCAAACAAACATCTCAGATTATTTTTCACACTGCTTTTTAGACATATTCTGAAAAGAATAAGATTGCTTTAAATGAAATGCTACTACAAAACTTGGAAGGAACAAGAGAAGCAGCCACAATTTAGGTGAACAATGAAGAAAATCATTCTGGATGTGAAAATAGCAAAACAGAAGTCATTTTAATATTCAATTAGTTTAGAGTTTCTAAACTTTAAAAATGCTTTACACAGATGTACTGCATTTCATTTTACCATAATTTTGTGTTGCAGGCAATCATTCTGCTCACCAATAATGGGGATCAAAGTTTCAATTTATCATTATTATTATTATTATTATTATTATTATTATTATTATTATTATTATTATTATTATTAGCAATCCTGGAACTTGTGCAGACCAGCTGTTCACGGGCTTGTGGTACAGCTGGTTTTACATGGTTTAAGGGGGGAGGGGGCATAATTTAAAATCTCACTGGCATTCTGTCTCTCAATTTGGAGTTCTCATAAAGTTAGCTGCTTTCTTATCAGCTGTACCCTGATATAGTTGTTTCTTTTGTATTTTAAGTATACAGCAGTATATTATGTCTTTTATTATTTAGATCAGGGGTAGTCAACCTTTTTATACCTACTGCCCATTTTTGTATCTCTCTTAGTAGTAAAATTTTCTAACCGCGCACCGGTTCCACAGTAATGGTGATTTATAAAGTAGGGAAGTAACTTTACTTTATAAAATTTATAAAGCAAAGTTACAGCAAAACCCTACCGCCCACCATGAAAGCTGGAACGCCCACTAGTGGGCGGTAGGGACCAGGTTGACTACCACTGATTTAGATGATCAATCATTGGCCAACCTGTAATATTTAATTTAAATTAAATTCATATAAATGGTTTCTATTAAAATATACATCAAATAACCTTGTGGGTTTTTTTAGAATGACTTAATTTTTCCCCACAAAGACCTCCTGTATTTTTCTCTTTTTAAGTATACCAATTGTCCATTTCCTTTCTTTTCCTTCTATTTACTCAATGCAAGTATTTTTGTTTAATTTTCTGTATTGTTTTCATTATAAAGAAGTGTTTGGTTAACTCTACTTGCATCCTAATAACAAAAAATCTACCATGTCACTATCAGTTATTTAATTATATAATATTTCAGAGAAGCTTCCCACAATATACTATTAAAATAAATATTTATGGATAATTATGCACAACTGCTAAGGGTGTTTGGTGCATGAACACCTATGTATTAAAGTTAGGATATTCTATAACCAGTAAACAGGATTGGGAAATATCACATAGAGCAAGATGAAGGGATCCTTGGGAATTGGATAGGCATGACTGAGAAACCAGAAAGTATCAAATGAAGCAAACTTTGAACAGCTTCAAAAAGAGGAACTCATTTGTGTTCCCCAGGGACACCCTCAAAGTGCACCTGTGAGCACGCCTCCTTTCATAGGTGTCCCTGACAGAAGGATCTACCCTTTCATCAACCTTCTCAATATACAGACTTCTAAATTCAGGTGCAATTGGCAGAATGTAATATAGGAAAAGAGGTGTATCCCAAAGGGATCTGCTGGCTCTAATTTCTAAAATTTTAATCAACGAATGATCATATCCCTCCGTTTTTAAATAACCTTCTATCCTTTTCTACCAAGTACAAAGGCAGGAATAGTAGGTTCAAAACTATAGATGCATTCTTTCATCTGAACATGTGAGTGTAGCCCAGAAACTAATGCAACTACACATGCTGTTGCAACTTTTCATATTATATGCTTTGCATTAAATACAAATGCAAAGAGAGAGAAAAATGAATATTTATGCCTTTTTAAACAAGGCAGCCCTAGGGAATTATTAGGCACTCACCCAGCTGTTTGCAATTTATTATGAAATGTAGAACATAAACAGTAGTTGGAAAAGATAAACTCAGAAGATATGATCTTCTAATTTCAGTAAATAACTAGCAGACTATGATTTTGGTCAGATGTACCAGTTCCTATTACTGGTTCAGAATGCAAGCTCCTCTCTTCTTTCTTACAGGGAAAAAAATTCTTCTTCCTCAAAAACTAATTACCTCCTGAATTTATGGGAGATAATTAGATTTTTCTGCCATTTCCTTTGAATTGAGAGAAGGACATCAATTTAATCTCTGTACAGTCATATAATTTTCCTCTAGTATACTAATGCAATATATATATCAAAGCTAGCAATGATATTTGCATGGGAATAAAGAAAGGCTTTTGTTGTAATATATCCCATTGGGAGGTACAGAAGAAAAATGTATGATAGATCTATAAAACCTTATCATCTTTTCAATAAACGAAATTGAAAATGATTCTTTTAGATAACTTCATTACAAAAATAGTGATGCAATTTCTAGGCATCAGCATTTCAGTACAGGTAGTCTTCAAGGTATAATCACACTTGAGCCCAAAATTCATGTTGCTAAGTCAAACACTTGTTAAGTGAGTTTTGCTCCATTCTATGACTTTTCTTGCCTCAGTTCTTAAGTGAATTTAAGTTAGTAACATGGTTGTTAAGTGAATCTGGCTTCCCCATTGACTTTGCTTGTCAAAAGATCGCAAGAGGGGATCATGTGACCCCAGGACACTGCAACCGTCAGTTGCCAAGCATCTGAATTTTGTTCATGTGACCATGGGAATGCTGCAATGGTCATAAGTATGAAGAAGGTCATAAGTCACTTTTTTCAGTGCTGTTCTTAACTTTGGACAGTCACTAAATGAAGTTGTAAGTTGAGGACTCCCTGTAGTTCAGGTTTAAAGGTAAAGATAGAAATACAATAGCTCTCTTAAAACTCTTGCTTTCCAGACTCTGTAAGCAAAGATAGGATCATTGGAATTCAGCTAAGGCAAATAAAAACCTAAAAATCTATTCAGCTATAACTTCTTTTCACTCAGTTGACCAATCAAATGACATGTATCTTGGATACTTGAAATCAGGTATTTAAAGAAATTAAAATGTGTTTGAATATTAGTAGCTTGGGGTGATAGACTATTGCAGTGGTGGGTTTCAAAAATTTTTAGAACCTCTTCTGTAGGTGTGGCCTGCTTTGTGGGAGTGGCTTGCCGGCCATGTGACCGGGTGGCAGTGGCTTGCCAGTCATGTGACCGAGTGGGAGTAGTTTGGCAGTAATGTGACTGGGTGGGCGTGGCCAACTTGTAAAATGTGGTGAAACTCACTTAACAATGCTCTTGCTTAGCAACCAAAATGTTGGCTCAGAAACTCTGGCATTTGAAGCACGCAAGTCTTAAAGCTGTCAAGTTACAAGACCCTTGCACCCCTAACCCTTTAGGGAAAAAAACAACCAGGGGTGTTCAAACTTGACAGCTTTAAGACTTGTGGACTTCAACTCCCGGAATTCCTCCTCCAGTCATGTTGGCTCAGGAACTCTGGCATTGAAGTGTGCAAGTCTTAAAGCTGTCAAGTTACAAGACCCTTGCACCCCTAACCCTTTAGAAAAAAAACCTCCAGGGATGTTCAAACTTGACAGTTTTAAGACTTTAAGGTTTAGATAGGACTCTTAGAGGCGGGCGGGGCAATTGGTGAGCCAGCCAATCAGTGAGCGGCGGGTGGCACAAGTGTGGTGCAGAGGGGCAGGGGGCGGGAGCTGGAACCGGTTCTAAATGGCACTGTAGATTTGTGGAACCTCTTCTATAGAAGAGGTTAGAACTGGCAGGAACCCACCCCTGGACTGTTGGTTTGAGCTCTGAGCTTGTCAACTCAAAACACACTGATGATGCCTCCTCAAATGGTGACCAAACCAATTTGCAACCAATTGTCAAGCTCGGAGCTAAAACCAACAGCCTAATTTAAAGACATCTTTAGTTTGCCTCATATTTTGTCTAAGGAAAAACACAATTTAAAAAAGATTGGAAAAAAATACTGGAATACGTTCTGTGAAAATAAGGCGTTAAAATTGTGAGAGAATAGATCATTTTCTTTAAATACATGTTAACAAGTTCTTCATGAACTGTGAAAAATTTTCCATTTATAATTCATTAATGTTTCATTATTTTAATACACTTGCTATCTGTTAACTCCCATGAGTCTGCATGGAGCCAACCCTTTAAAAATAGGACACATAAACAAAAAATTAATTCCTGGTATTATGACCATAATCACAAGTAATCTCCTTTCCCTCAAACTCTGAAGCTGATATCAGACTTAAAGAAAATCATAAAGAATGAACTAAGTGCATTGGAGAGTGTCAGCCTGGCATGATTTCCTCACAAGCAGCCTCCAAATCCTAACTATATTCTGTTTAATGATATACTGAAGGATTTTCCTAGGTTGAAGCTACCTAGTTTACATTTCCTATAACAAAACCAATACTTTTAAAGAATATATATGTTACTTCTCAGCATTACATAGCTATTCAAAGACTTACAAACCAAGTACAGAAATTCCATAGTTATTTCTGAGAAATATAATCACTCTAATGATTTGTTGAAAGGGATGCGGTGGCTCAGTGGCTAAGACACTGAGCTGGTTGATCAGAAAGGTTGGCAGTTCGGCGGTTTGAATCCCTAATGCTGCATAATGGAGTGAGCTCCCGCTATTTGTCTCAGCTAATGCCAACATAGCAGTTTAAAAGCATGTAAAAATGCAAGTAGAAAAATAAGAACCACCTTTGGTGGGAAGATAACAGCATTCCTTGCATCTCTGCGTTTAGTCATTCCAGCCACATGACCATGGAGACGTCTTTGGACAGCGCTGGCTCTTTGGCTTTGACGGATGAGCACCGTCCCCTAGAGTCGGGAACAACTAGCACATATGTGCAAGGGGAGCCCTTTACCTTTAATGATTTGTTTGTATTTGTCTAATAGGAATAGTCAGGTGTATATATGTTTCAAAAATTCTTCCCAATCAAGAATGAATGACATTCAGGAGCTTATAAGGGGTTTATTGAACTGGAACGAGGTGAAAGGCACTTTCTTGTGTACCTACTAAATAATATATTAAGAGTTTGAGAGTAACTCTCTTTGTAGTTAAAAACTCCCACAAAGGTTATTTTACACTTCCAGAGAGGAAGACCTTGTGATATTTACATTGATAACTTTCTAAATCCCTTTTTTTGTAAAACACTTCATGTTGCTTTTCAAACTGGGTATTTTCTTGCTAAATTCTCTTTTTCTAAAACATTAGCTACTCACTTCTTTTAGTACAGCATAAAAAAGAATTTTTAAAGGAAGGAAAAGGCGACCGAGTATGTTTAACCATACCATAAAACAATTTGTTTCCACTGTGCCCCTTTGGGATTCCACCCAATACTGACATCATGGTATGAGGAATTCCAAGAACGATATTGAGCAATTGCACAGGATTTATCAAAACTGTGCCATCAGCCTGCAGGATAAATTAAGACATGTTGCTGCACGTTGAAAAAATAAATTAGGGGAATAATAATTTTATCTTTTAAAACTCACAAGAGATTTAAAACCAAAAGGTCCTGTTTTGTAACCTTCCCCTAGTTTATTAAAACATTTTAAAAAATTGATGCAGCTAAATAATGAAAACTTCACAAGGGGCAATCAATTGATGAGCATGTATCAGCTTTTTCATCAAGCTTCTTGATCTTATTGCAAAAAAAAAAAAAAAGGACTTTTTCACTTTGGCTATCTATTGGTATAGACTTTGATGTAATAAACCAGTACCATTACTTCACTGATGGATCCTTCTTTCTGAGTTTTCCTCCCATAGAATGATCTGATCATCATAATTTAAAGATCTTGCTTGGTTTATTTGCCTTCTTCTTAGTTCACTTCACCACTATATTGAATGTTGGTGTTGCCCAAGAGGAAATGCTTTTATCGATCCATTGATGTCAAAGGCTAATTGAAATGGACCTCAGATGGACTTTATCAGTGAAAAAGTGGATTAGAAATCCTATCTAAACTCATGCATTATCTATTGAATTGTGGACTATCTATCTGCAACAAAAGTATAATGCTCATAGAAAATATATTTTTTAAGTTTATTAAGGAATGAATTCAGTGTATTTAAGAGGATTTTTTTAAAGCAATCCAATAAAGGAAGAATGCATTTGAAAACTGCTGAGTAGTAACGAGTTATTATTTTCCTCCATTATAAGTGCCTGATTACAACTCATTTATCAACTCTTGTCTTTATGAGGCCTTTTAAATCTTGTCCAGCCATAAACATAATTAATAGTTTGTCTAAATGATATCATCTACAGCCCAAAGCAAGATCCATAATAAATAACAATTGTAAGCATGCTTACAGAAAAAAATGTGACATTATTAATTGGCATTAAAAAAAAATTAAATGAAGATTGTAATGCCCTAAAATCTTTGTTTAGATGAGGCATGAAACTTCCACAAATGCCTTAGTCATATTACCTTAGAAATAACTGGTTAGAGAACTTCCTTTTTTAAAAGAATAGGTAGATTCAATTTGACTACACTTGCCATTATTCCCAGTGGATATGGAAGGCTGGCCTAAGAAACCAACACCTTTAAAGGACAGGGAATAAAGCAGCGATTTCAAACTGGGAGGCCCCACCGCAGGTCCATGAACAGGAAAAATGTTGTGAAACATCGCATGATGGCAATGTGATGCAATGATTTTGACACTAATGGAAATAAAGGAAGCAAGGCAACTCAGGTCCTAGCACTTTTGCAATCTCTAAGGCCCTCCAAAAAGACACCACTAAAATTTATTTGAAAAATGGTAATTATTTTGTCTCTGTCTCTTTTAATACCATAGTATATCTGTATAGTTGCAAAATCTCAGCATTCTCTGGCAACTAAAAAACCAATAAATATATGATAAAGCAAATTGGTTAAAGTGTGGCCCTTGGTTGAGAAATATATTCCATTGCTGAGATATATAAATATAAAATGAGCACAAAGCAATTAAAGAGAGAGCAGACAGGTGAAACTCGAAAAATTAGAATATCGTGCAAAAGTTCATTTATTTCAGTAATGCAACTTAAAAGGTGAAACTAATATATGAGATAGATGCATTACATGCAAAGCAAGATAGTTCAAGCTGTGATTTGTCATAATTGTGATTATTATGGTTTACAGCTCATGAAAACTCCAAATCCACAATGTCAGAAAATTAGAATATTGTGAAAAGGTGCAATATTCTAGGCTCAAAGTTTCCCACTCTAATTAGCTAATTAAGCCATAACACCTGCAAAGGGTTTCTGAGCCTTTAAATGGCCTCTCAGTGTGGTTCACTAAGAATCACAATCATGGGAAAGACTGCTGACCTGACAGTTGTGCAGAAAACAATCATTGACACCCTCCATAGGGAGGGAAAGCCTCAAAAGGTAATTGCAAAAGAAGTTGGATGTTCCCAAAGTGCTGTATCAAAGCACATTAATAGAAAGTTATGTGGAAGGGAAAAGTGTGGAAGAAAAAGGTGCACAAGCAGCAGGGATGACCGCAGCTTGGAGAGGATTGTCAGGAAAAGGCCATTCAAAAGTGTTGGGGACTTGCACAAGGAGTGGACTGAGGCTGGAGTCAGTGCATCAAGAACCACCACACACTGACAAATCCTGGACATGGGCTTCAAATGTCCTATTCCTCTTGTCAAGTTGCTCCTGAACAGCAAACAACGTCAGAAACATCTTACCTGAGCTACAGAAAAACAGATCTGGTCTGTTGCTCAGTGGTCCAAAGTCCTCTTTTCTGATGAGAGCAACTTTTGCATCTCATTTGGAAACCAAGGACCCAGAGTATGGAGGAAGAATGAAGAGGCACACACTGCAAGATGCTTGAAGTCCAGTGTGAAGTTTCCACAGTCTGTGTTGATTTGGGGAGCCATGTCATCTGCTGGTGTTGGTCCACTGTGCTTCATTAGGCCGTCTACCAGGAGATTTTGGAGCACTTCATGCTTCCTTCCGCATACAAGCTTTATGGGGATGCTGACTTCATTTTCCAGCAGGACTTGGCACCTGCTCACACTGCCAAAAGCACCAAAACCTGGTTCAATGACAGTGGGATTACTGTGCTTGATTGGCCAGCAAACTCGCCTGACCTGAACCTCATAGACAATCTATGGGGCATTGCCAAGAGAAAGATGAGAGACATGAGACCGAACAATGCAGAAGAGCTGAAGGCCGCTATTGAAGCATCCTGGATTTCCACAACACCTCAGCAGTGTCACAGGCTGATAGCTTCTATGCCACATCGCATTGAGGCAGTAGTTGCTTCAAAAGGGGCCCAAACCAAGTACTGAGTACATATGCATGCTTATACTTTTCAGAAGTCCAATATTGTTCTATGTACAATCCTTGTTTTATTGATTGCATGTAATATTCTAATTTTCTGAGATTGTGGATTTGGGGTTTTCATGAGCTATAAGCCATAATAATCACAATTATGACAAATCACAACTTGAACTATCTTGCTTTACATGTAATGAGTCTATCTCATATATTAGTTTTACCTTTTAAGTTGCATTACTGAAATAAATGAACTTTTGCATGATATTCTAATTTTTCAAGTTTCACCTGTATATAAAGACATTTTATCAATGGCATGATAGTCATATAATTTCAGAACATTTAAAAAAAATCTTATAAACAAACTTAACCATCATTGTACTTAACCATCTGAGCAAGCAAATTTGTGCACAGAAAAAGAATGGAGATAGTAAATAAAGAAATGAAATATAAGTTGTAATAGAAAAGAAAATGTAACTAAATCTGATTTAAAGTCGTCATTTACTCTATATCCCCATAGCTTTCTTTCTCTGCAAGCCACCTTCACTTTCACCATGTGCTCACTCATTAATGCAACTTCTGTCCATTAAACGTCTTGCTTTTTGATTGAGGATCCCATGAATTCCACTTAACTATGACTTCCTTGGTTTCCATTTCTTTTAACCCATTCACACAAAGGAAATTTGTCCTATGAGTTGATACTTGTTCATTCTGTGAACTACCTCAATGTTATTTTTCTTCACACTAGTCACTCATGTATTAAATTCACATTCATTCATTCACTCATCACCAGTATACTCCTGATCTCATCATATCTTGCTATTAGCCATAATGGTGGAGTGACGAACATCCGAAGCCCATCTGCTGGAGACTAGTAGGCTTTATCAGTCAGCCTATCAGTCAGCCATTGTGAGAACAAACTACTGGACTAAATGAGCTAAGGGTCCAATCTAGCAGAACTTCTTATATTGTATTATACTGCACATACTTAAGTAACTCGTTCTATGGTACAGTTAAATCAATATGATTTAAAGATAATTGCAACCCTTTCCCTGAATTTTGTTGTGAACCATTCAGAGTCATTGGGAGTCAAGTAGCATAAAGTTTAAATACACTGTACAATATTTATTACTCTACCCTATCACAAAAATTGTTACCATTTTAGTAATAGTAGAAAACAATTCAAAATAGCTAGCAAACATAATTTTCCAAATAACAATAAAGGAACTGAGCCACAATATTTCACACGGTTAAAAGCAGGCAACAATAACCCCATTGATACAAGCTTAAAAATATGTTTCAGATCGGTAAAATAATATTAAAAACCATGCCAAGTATCCAAACAAAACAACTTAAAAGTACTATTCACCACTGCTCTCCACTGAAGATTTTGTAGCTTTAGATTCCACCAGCAAACCAAATAATTTTAAAGTTGTAAAAAAATAAGATTCCTAATAACCCATTTATTACTGCCAATTTAAACTATGTATGGCCAACAAGGACTGTGGAATTTTAATTGCCTAGAAGATCATTTCATATTTCTCTCTACAAGAACAATTTTTGCTTTGTTAAGCTTGATTTCCACGTTCAGATTCGCCAATCTTCTTCAACGTCTTCAGCCTTCAAATGCTTTAAACTTTAATTCCCATAATTTCCATCCAACATGGTCCGAAAGATGGGGATAGAGTAATTTTGAGAAAGCTGAGCTACGGTAATTTCACTTTCTCTTATGTTTCCAGTATATCTTGATCTATAGCAATAGGAATAGCACAGACTTATATACCACTTTACAGCCCTCACTAAGCAGTTTACATAATTAGCATATTGCCCCAACAATCTGTGTCCTCATTTTAGTGACTTCGGAAGGATGGAAGGCTGAGTCAACCCTGAGCCTGGAGAGATTTGAACTGCCAAATTGCAGGCAGGCAGCAGGCAGCAGAAGTGGCCTGCAGTACTGCACTCTAACCACTGTGCCACCATGGCTCATTTAGTTATAGTTATTATACATTAATGAATGTCTGTACAATCTATTTTACCTAAAATATTTCTATGGATCAACTCAACTGGGTAGCTTACAAATGCAGTAGAATGAATACAAATAATACAGATTGATAAATAATGATAAAATAGTGATCTAAACAAAAATAACACCATTATCCCTTCAGAATCCCAAAACGTAACTGATGATTATATCAATGCAATAACCCGACAAAAAAATTGCCCTTCTCTTTCACTTGATCCCTGAGATTATTCCTAGTTTAAATTTTAGAAGAATTTAAAACATTAAAGTTTATTTGCTTATTAACTTTTTATATGCTGTTCATTCAAATTGTCTCAGAGCAGCCTCCTCAGTTCTAGATATAAGAAAAAGGAGTCTCTGCAGATTTTAGTCTGCTACTTGTTGCACAATTTGGAAACTACATAATGCAGAATCATGTTAACGGTAAAGGTTCCCCTCGCGCATATGTGCTAGCCGTTCCCGACTCTAGGGGGTGGTGCTCATCTCCGTTTTAAAGCCAAAAAGCCAGCGCTGTCCAAAGACGTCTCTGTGGTCATGTGGCCGGCATGACTAAATACTGAAGGTGCATGGAACACTGTTACCTCTCCACCAAAGGTGGTCCCTATTTTTCTAATTGCATTTTTTACATGCTTTCAAACTGCTAGGTTGGTAGAAGCTGGGACAAGTAATGGAAGCTTACTCCATTATGTGGCACTTGTCAGATGTGCATCCTTCAATAACCAACAATAAAGCCCCCAACTCCATTTGAGTAGAGATAAAGCTACTTTTACTGGATATGAAATGAAAGCAGCGAAAGAAAAGCAAGATATGAATCAAAAAGGCATTTACCCAGCACCCTCCCCCCAATTACCCCAACCCAATGTCCAATTTGCAACTCCCTAAAGTGTCATGTGGGGTGCATCTTCAAAAGGCCTCATTCAGTTGGTATGCAGAGACAGTTGACCTTGACCAAGCTCAAACACGAGCCATTAGCAAGCGCAAAAGATGGTGAGAACAAAACTCCCTTCTTGATAACTCCTCCAGTACCAGTAATTCCGCTCCCAAATACCACATGCCCCCACCCTCCCCATTTCTATGTCAGCCAATAGCGAGCAAGCATAGTAGAGGCTGACAGCACTAGGATTTCAAACTGCAGAGATGCCAACCTTTCTGATCGACAAACTCAGTGTCTTAGCCACTGACCCAATGCATCCCTATATCACCTTATAGCTTTTTAAATATACCAGCAACTGGCTTAAGATTTATTGTCCATTAAAATACCCATCTACTTTTGACATTTAACGGTATCAACCAGGTATCACCCATGTTATATTTGTTCATATTTATCTTTGATTTCAATGCACGTTTTACATTAAGGTCTGTCAAATTTGATTTTGTATTATTTTCAAATATATTAAAACTTGCTTCTGTTTTCTCTGAAATTAATCCCTCCAGTTTGGAGTAAATTATAAATCTGACAAGCATCCTTTTTACTCTGTCACCTAAATATTACTTATAAGGATGAAACATCAAGCAAAAAATGAAATATTGGGGAATTCCATTTGTTAGTTTTCTACACATTGGCAAGGAATTACTGAGCCATTCATTACATCCTGGGTATAATCAATCAACCACCAACAAATCTGCTTAAAAATCATTCTTCAACCTAAATTTATCTAATTGCAATTATACTAGACGGGAATAGTAATTTTCTATTGGTTGATGTTTGTCATAATCATGCTATTAACCTAAATTAGCTCTTTTCTTCCCATAGCTCTTTTTTGTAACAGGGTTTTCAGTGATGAATAAATCACTTGGTGCCATAATTCCCCCCCCTCCCAAAAAATCTCTCAAAGACTTTATTAATTTATGTGTTGACCTCCAGTTTCACTTTGGACGACATTCTCATATTTTTTACGCAAATGACATACCAAAGGATTTTATTTCAACAATACAAAGATTTCCCTCCAGCTATTTTAACTGCTTACAAATGAAGGCAATCTCTTTGTCTTAGATTATGGTTCTCACACACCCTATGTCTGCAGTCAGGATCTTCACACACATTAATCATACTAAATCTTAAAGCAGTCTCTAGGACTCTGTTTTCAAGAGTGCAAAGGGAATAGCATAAGGGGCATCATGTATACCAGAGGTGGCATGCAGCCGGTTCTTACCGGTTCACGTGAACCGGTAGCTGCTCCGCCTACCTGCCCTGACATAATGTATGACCTTCTGCGCATGCACAGAAGGCGGTGCACATGTGCAGAAGGTGGCGCAGGTGAGCGAAGTGAGCGTGAGTGCGCTCACATTTGCGAACCTGTAGCGAAGATAAGTGAATTCCACCACTGATGTATACAGGTAGTCCTTGAGTTATGACCACAATTGAGTCCAAAATTTATGTTGCTCAGGGAAACATTTGTTAAGTGAGATCTGTCCCATTTTACAACTTTTCTTGCCACAGTTGTTAAGTGAATCATTGCATTTGTTAAGTCAGTAATATGGTTATTAAGTAAATCTGGCCTCCCTATTGATTTTGCTTGTCAGAAGATCGCAAAAGCGGATCACATGACTCCAGGACACTGCAACCACCATAAATATGAACCAGTTGCTAAGCATCTGAATTTTGATCATGTGACCATGGGGATGCATGCTGCAACAGTCGTAAGTGTGAAAAAGATCATAAGTCACTTTCTTCAGTGCCGTTGTAACTTTGAACTGTCGCTAAATGAACTGTTGTGGAGCACTACCTGTATATGGATTGTATTAGTAGCTGAAAACTTCTCTTTTGGTGCTAGGATGTTTTTTTGAGCGTGAAAAGTTCTAAGGCACAAACCCATATAATAACAACACTTCTTAAGAGATAAAAGCTCAGAGACTACTGTGATAGATATTAGAATAGATACGTCAATTAAAAAAAATCTTTCCAGATACAGAACATTTCTTCAGCCCTAAATCAGAATACTGCTACATTCTCCCCAACCTAGGAATTCTCCAGCCTTTTGTTGATTTTTATTCTGTTTTCAATTGCAATGTGAACTGATGGTCTTTTGCAGCCTCTGATCTTGCTATCAGCTAAATTGGTCTATTATATTGCTGCCTCTGAGAAAGGACAAACTCATAAATACCTGTGTGATGCAACTATACCCAAGGGAAAACAAAGACAATTTGAATGGTGCTTCTGAAAGCACATGCTAAGGCTGGGGATAAAATGCTTCCAACTAATTCTAGATGTTGAAATCGTATAGTTCCAGTAGCCACTATTGTTCCCTGATGCTTTCTTAAGAATACTAAAATGTACTCCATGTGTATTATTAACCATTACCTACTTTGTTACTTACAGAAATCTAAAATGCACCCCAAGGAAATGTACCTCATATTCCTATGATGACAGATGTACTGTAATTTTATGACGTATAAACCAGGGTTCATGATGACACTTGGGTTGTAGCTAAGATTCAGATCTGAAATACATTTGTAAACATTTTCTGAACTTTAGATCAGAGGCACAAACTGCCCTTAGTCATGTCTGCAGAACATTCCCTGAAACAATGTAGAGAAATTCAGTGATTGCTCACCAAATAAAATAAAAGTAAAATAAAGGATAAATATGAGCAAATAGTTCATGTTTTTTTCTCAATGTTATCATTCATCACAGGGCCTGTGAGACTGCATTTGGTTGCCAAGTGCCCATCAGTCTGGAAAACAAAGAGACCCTGCACTTTTCTATAAGCTCAGCATATTTTCTAAGTATGCAGAACTATGTGTGTGCATGTATGTGTGTGTGAAAGAGAGGGGAAGGGAGGGAGAGAGCAAGAATGAATGACAGATATACATTGTGGGGAGGTTTATACATGTTTTGAAATAAAACAAAGCATACTGCTCAGAATTTCCAGGGTGGGATAGATAATATGATGCCCACTGATATTTTTAAACAAACTGGTCTAAATATTTGGGTGGTGCAATGCTTTGGCTGCCTCTGTTTTAAAAAGGTAGTTTGGAATACACAAAAACACAAATGTAGTCTCCGTTTGCAACACCATAAAGCAACAGTCCCTTTTCCTGGGATTGTAGGACAGCTGGGATCCTAGGAAAAGACACAGGTGTTCTAACATGTTATTAGCAGGTGTTTTGTGAGTATTACCACATATACTGAAGCACCATTGCTAAATTGATTCTGAATTGCTACATACACCTACTATGTATTCTCCAGGTTTTAATTGTGTTTATATTGTTTTAATTAGAACAAAAAGGGAAAATAAAACATTAAGTAGGAATCCAGGAAACTCCAAAACCAAATGAACAGCCATGTCTCTGGAACCTAAATAGACATTCTTATAAAAGAAATATAATGTTTTACTGCAATCTAATGCCTTCCTTCAAATTTGCCCAGAAACTATACAAAGGGGAGGACCTGATTTATGTTTGGGATAAGTGGCTTTTAGGAAGTCCTAGGATTTTAGATCAAAGCATCTCCCAGAAGAAGACCAAGGGCAATCATTTCAGCACTCCTGCCAGGAAAACTAGGTGGCCATGTGGACCAAGTCACCAAGAGCAGAGCTTAAGTCAAGTGTGAATTTAATGTGAGTTGATCTCAAGGATTTTAGAAGGCTAGAGGGCATTCACTGTAGGAAGCAATTCTACAGTGAAATTATCTATTCCTATTCAGGACTTTCTAAAATCATACAGATAACAAAACATTAAGGTATCCCATCTGTCATCTGGAGAGGGAATTCAAAATTCAAAATATAGTCTAATTGCTCACTGCTTTTTTTCTTGCTATTTTAAGATAATTGTGCATGTGTTTAACGGTGCATATATTCCTGTTCAATCCCACCTATACCGAAACCCCAGAGAGTGAAATATTCACAGGGAGGTTAAAAGTTCAAGTCTGTAGTCTAGCATTTAAGGGGAGGCAGAGGCTCAAATGAATCTAGCAATTAAGGAGAAATTGACACCTAACCAAGATTCTATTCTAGTTCACAATGTGTAGAAAAATGGGAGGGGAAAGAAAATAATTTAAGTAATCTGAAAAACCTAGGAAAATAGTAAAAATATGAAGAAAGAAAATCAAGAAGACTTCAAGAGAACTGTATTTGCACTAATTTATCAGGTGCAGAAATAAACAATCCAGACAAGAAAAAGTGAACAGTGAAATACAAAAACCACATTTTTTAATTCTACTAGCTAAACATAGATAACAGTAGATTTTGACTTTTACTAACCAAACCTAGATTAACTGGAGACACTATTTCTTTTCTTATTGGCTCATATGCTGTTCAAAATGATCTAGAATACCATCCCTTTCAACAGAGATTTGCTAAATAATCTTTCTACAATTAACATTTAATATTAACATTTTTATAAAATACAAAGTACAAGAAAATGGGAGACAACTTTGCCTGAGGCTTGATTTATTATACCATGCTCTTCTAGGGCAGTGACTACATAAGAAATAAAAACATCCACCAGGTGGCAAACATGAGGCGAGAAGGAGCATTTGCTTGTCTCTCTTCACCCTACCCATACAGAGATTCAGTTGCACCAAAAGATGGCTTCATGTTTTATGTAGTCCAGTAACCATTATAGAACCAACAGCATAATGCACAAAAATGGAACATGCAGGGAAGCTTTGTTCCCATCTCTCCCTTGCTACAAAGCAACCAGGCTGATTTAAGCCTTCCTGTTGGGATACTGGAGTCTCAAAGGCAATGGGATGATCATACTTCTTACTGATCTATAAAGCATGGCTGGTGTCCTCAAGGACAATAAGCTTTCAAGATGTGTCATGGTAGAATAAAATAAATTTGGGGGTACTCAGAGAAGAGCTCTGTAAGATGTATCAGCATGTTCTGGATGGTTTTACATAAATATAGAATACATATTATAATAACTACTTTGGAGGATATTAACCAGAAGAACTTGGATAGACATTTTAAATGAAGCCGAAGGTAACTGTTAGAAAAAGTAAGTTTGCTTAATTTCCTTATGACACACCCAGATCAGTTCAACCTATCCTGAACTGCCATTCTTCTATTTCCATACAGCCTTACAGTTTCTCATCTTTGCTTTATCTATATAAGAGGCTACCTCAATAATGCAATGCCAGTCTTTTTTGGCCCTTCCATACACACAACCATGATATCAGTTTCTCAGGAGAACACACGGAGCCAACCTGAGGTCTGAAGATTATCGCTGAATTACGTAAAGTGTGGAAACAGTGACACAGTTGCTGTCAAAAATCACCAACTCTGTACTGAATGACTGTATTTGCAACGGCAAATTGAAAGATTTGAACAAGACAAATAAAGTAAACTGTAATGAAGGAAAACAGATCTTAATCTCAAATCCCATGTTCATGCAACATGGTTTGAAAAACTGAAGCAAAAAAAGACCCGAAATTATCCATATTCCCATTTATGATAATATTTAATGTGCAAATTTTTATACTATATATGTTAACCATTTCTTCAGGACTACATAATAAATCTAGTACCAGATTTCTGACTTGAAATTAAACTTCTAGCATCAAAAACTACCCTTCTCGCACTAAATAATAATAATAATGATATTCTGCATTATGTTATATATCTATGGGTGCTGATAATGATACACACATCGATAAAGAGCTTCATTGAGTTTTGCTCTTGTCCTTAAAAATAAAAATTACTTCTCATCAAAATATTGTTGTTAGTTGTGTGAACAAAAAAGAAAAACCGTGGAATGTAAAAATAATCAAAACATATTTGAAATTAACTTTCAGAAAGCAATATTCAGTCAAAGTGTTTAAAAGCATACATGTCTTCCCAACTGCCACAGTTAAGAGGAGAGAGAAAAAAATGAACACAGTACAAATAGATGCACTAATCCACATAAATGTTCAGAAACTTAACATTTAAAACATGACATTTACTAAACAAGGCAGAACTTTCCAATAGGGATAAAAGGGATATTAACAATATATGGTACTTAAAAAGATAACACTACCAAAGTCTTTATGTGTATTAAAAATTTAGAATGAAAGAAATTACAATGAACATTATAGCTTCGCTTTGCTAAAGTTACACAACTATCTTCTAAATCATGTAATCACACTGGAAATAAAGAGAGTAAAAGTCAGATTTCATTCTATGGTTTAATTTCAAATCTCTGTAGAAGTTTGCAGTTCCCTGGTGAGAAATTCTTATTTCAGCGCTGCTAAGATTGAACACCTAAAACCTCTCCATGTTCTCCCCCCACCTTCTCTGTGATTCTCCCTTACCTTCTGCACCGTGATTTCATTTTTGGTAAGCCAACAAGAGTCTTACCTTGCCAGATCCCTTGTCCAAAGCATCTCTCCACTTTGCTGCCCATGAAGAACTCTAGAGAAAGGGGCCAGGTTTATTTTATAGGTTGACACCTTCATTGGGCTGCCATCAAAATACTCCACGCGGGAGGAAATGACAGAAATGAACAAGGCAAGTTTTCTCAATAGCTCACTCAGTGGCTCTGGAAGAGGCTGGGAAAAAAGCAAGCTAGCAAGAAGGTGAACACTATAAACAGCCCTAGAAAGTAATTTGATCCCTCTGTGAAATTAACCTGTAAAGTGCTGAAGGAGAGTGAAATTAAGCCATTCTGGAATTAGGTTAGCTGAGAGAGCTGAGAAAGACCAAGCATCCTTGGTTGTAAAGAGGTAAAGAAAGTTATGCAAAACTTTCAGATTAGATAGTTGGCGGGCTGTAACACAAACAGCCAGTGTTGTCATGATTGTATATCTCCGGCTGCTGGAAACTCAGTCACATGTGTGCAAACCTATTTTGATACACTTCTTAATGCTTTCAGTTTATTTTCTCCACTGCATGAAGCACAATGCATTTCCTTCACTTACATACCTGTACTGACATTCACATGGAAAAACTATGGATTTTTTTTTAAAAAAGGTTTCCTTATTGTACTTATACTGTAATAGGAATTAAACCTATACACACACAAAATCTATTTCCATGGAAAAGAGTTTTTAGAAATTCTACTCAATATAGAGTATTCACTAGAATTAATTTTATTAAGATTGATGGATGCCGTATAGCGTCTCCTTCTGCATGAAGATAATAATCCTATTTCTTATCTATTAAACATAACAAAATTCATTGTTTCCTTTGATGGAAACAACAGCAACAACTTGATATTGATATTTATCATCTTTAAAGATTATAACACAGATGGCACACAGATTACATGGAGGACTGCCTCCATCCAAGGATATCTGACTGTCCTACTAGAGCAGATGGGTGGGCATTTTTATAGGTCTTTGGAAGAAAGTCATTGGAGCCCATGCCCTATTGAATACCCTCTCCCTAATATCTGTCAAGCCCCCACATTCTTAATCTTCAGAAAAGCACTTAAGAACTGACTCTTCTCCCAAATATTGGGATAGGGTGAGGACATAACAGGTTGAAAATGTTGCATCTATGAAGTATGGTTGCGGCATTACAATTTTCTGTTTTGGTTTCATTGGGGTCTTTTGGGGGGGGGTTGGGGTGATGATGTCATTTTTATTGCTGCATATATTGTTTTATTTTTGGACCGTAAGCAACCCAGAGTTTGTATAACTTGGTGGCTATACAAATATGTTACATAAATACATACATAACAAAAGTTCTATTGAAAACAAAATATAAGATAGCTAAACATTGACTCCATCCATCAACAATAAATATACCAAAAGAAAGCAAAGGTTTGGCTAATTGGTAACTTAAATAATAAAACAGAATCATCGAAAATGATGTACTTCCAAAAAGTTCCACAATGAGCATGACACAGTCAAAAAGGATAATGCCCCAATAATAATCTTCATCTCAATTATTGCACTTTCCCCCAGCCGCTTGCTGGGATAGGGATAGGGATAGAGATAGAGATGGAGATGGAGATGGAGATGGAGATGGAGATGGAGATGGAGATAGATAGATAGATAGATAGATAGATAGATAGATAGATAGATAGATAGATAGATAGATAGATAGATAGAAAGAAAGATAGATAAAGAGAGACAGAGAGAGAGAGACAGACAAGGCTTTTGTGTGTAAAGTGATCAAATCTCAAGAAGCAGAAGACATTTAAATCTCCTCTCCCTTCACACAGTGCCCCCCACACCCAGACCAACCATTATATGGTCATTTGTGAGTAAATAAAACTAGAGGAATTGCTTGAGGAAATTCTGAATGAATGTAAATGCAAATGCAGATTTATCCAACTCTGATCCCAGGGATCCTCTCTTCTAAATAGAACCAGCCTCCGGGGAAAACTAATGGGCCTATTCCTTCCCTAAAAATAGTTGAGCAGAGGGCAATTCTTCTCCACAATGACTCCCATGAACTAGAACCGTGATGGCAAACCTATGGCATGTGTGCCAGAGATGGCATGCAGAGCCCTCAGAATGGGCATGAGCGCTGTCACAAACTGTTTTTACAGGTTCCATTGCATGCATGCACACCGGATAGATGCTCTATTCTGGATTCCGATACATGCATGTGCGCCGGCCAGCCGGTCTTCACGCGACGGAATCCGGAAGAGTAGCTGGCGATGGCGCGCATGCCCACAGAGATAACTCTGCATGCCACCTCTGGCACGCATACCATAGGTTTGTGCCAGAACCTGGAAAAGATCAGCTGGCCGGTATGCATGCACACTGGAACCCAGAAGAGCAGCTGGCCACTGTGGGCATGTGCACCAGCCAGCTGCTCTCTTCCTGGGTTCTGGAGCTCTGGCGCGCGGTGCAGTTTCAACACTCGGTGCTGAAAAGGTTAATCATCACTTGAATAGAATGTCTAATAATATCAGTGAATTGAACAGAGTGATATGAAGTCAGTGTAATAAATAAATAAAAGGTCACTTGAAGAGAGGAAGAATTCAAATCTGGCGCATAATTTACAACATCACTTTGCATTTCAGATATAAATCCCAGTCACTCAACTACCTGATATAACCTCCATCACACCATTCCTCCAAAGGAAAATTACAAAATAGATTGTGGTTCTTTAAATGCTTCTTTTAATATTTGTTATCGTCAAGCCCTGTTAATAAATCACCTAAGGCAGGCCTGCACAATTTTTCACAGAGAGCTAAATACAGCTACTGACTATGTGTTACACTCTACTAGGTAATTGAAAATCTCCCTGTTATTGTAGCTTAAGACACAAAACAATTTAACACAAGCAGCTTTCTCAGCCACCTTACAATAGATTAAATTTGGCCGGTTAAATCATAAACTGTCCATACAAGACTTAAATATATATTATGAAGGTAGGTGAAACACAATCTAGATGTGACGGTACTATTTTTGATTCATACTTTTTACTATAGAATAGGGACTTTAGGGGGAGGTCACAGAAGTCAAGACAGTGACCACACCACAACCACCTGATCTAAGCCAGAGATGGTATTTAGTAGGTTCTGACTAGTTCTGGAGAACCGGTAGCGGAAATTTTGAGTAGTTCAAAGAACCAGTAAATACCACTTCTGACTGTCCCCACCCACATCAGAGTCCCAGCTAATCAGGAGGGTATGGGGATTTTGCAGTAACTTTCCCCTGGATTTGGAAGGGAATAGAGATTTTACATTATCCTTCCCCTGCCACGCCCACCAAGCCAAGTGACGCCCACCAAGCCACGGCCACAGAACTAATAGTAAAAAATTTTGAATCCTACCTTTGATCTAAGCACTTTTTCCTCCTTTTTTTTAACAAGTGTTGTATAATATGGATGTTTCCAGATGAAAGTTTTTAAAAATTGAAATAACTGAACTAGTTAAAACTACATTTAAACAAATTATAAGGAGAAAACTGATTTGGGTCTCTGCATGTGACTGCATGGATTATTGCCAAAAGTCAACACACACACACACACACACACTCTATATATATAAAATGAATAGATTTATGAGGCAGGAAAAACACAGATTTTTGTATACTGGCTTGGGAGAAAAATGAAGCTTTCAGAGTAGATTAAAATCCAAGCAGAGAAGAACTTGGAGTCTTTAACTGTTGCCTCATATTCAAGGCATGCATTGTAACCTTCCCAATCTTGCACTTCTGCGCTGAAGCCAGAAGTTCTGCTAACATCAATACATGGATTTACAACTGTGGAATATTTTTGAAGGATTACTTTGTATTTATAGAATGTAGATGAGGGGAGACTAAGGGCAAACCCTAAAACTTTAAAGGGATGGGATATTCCTAAAACTGCAGTAAACAAGCATGCAATATTTCCATATTTGGTATTTTCTTTTCCATTTTTCCTTCTTTTTTCAAGGAAGGAAGGAAGGAAGAAAGGATTTGATTCATCATATTCCAATGGTTTAATCTTAAAGGTCATTTTTACACCTTTCTGTTACCTGAAACTATGATATTTGAACTAAACACTTCAGACTAGGATTAACAGTTAACACTGAAAAATAAAGTATGAATGCAAAAACTTGAGTCATCATATAGGTGAGCAAGCTGGCAGTGGCTGCAGTTCTCCATTGACAGTACACTGGGTAGATCTATCTTTAACCATTCTCAAAAGAGCCATTTCTTTTGCCCGTATGCTTAACAACTCAGACATGTTCTTTAACTTAATGGGTTAAAATGTAAGTTCTCCAGCTGGTTATAAAATACAGACTTTGGAGGAAAAAAAAATGCTTCCAACCCCCTTATATAGGTAATCCAGTCAAATCCAGCACTTGCTTTTTCTTTCCTGCAATCTATACTTTAGTGGCCGCTGGGTTGCCATAGCAACACTAAAGACTGCTTATTTGGAGGATGGTGGATGTGACAATTTGCTATTTTTGAATAAACAAAACAAAACACAAAATCACAGGCATTTGGAAAAGCCTCATTTAAAAACAGATGATTGTGTTTTTAGGATGAAAAGAGAGAGTGCTAATGAAATTCCTTCCTGCAGCTGGAATCATTATCTGCATTAAACTAGATTAGCAGTGTGTATATAAAGACAAGTGCGGCAGCCTCTCGCCACAAATTTGGATAATGACAGAACTGGAGACCTTGTTAGTTGGGTGGGGGCTAAATAGGACAGTTATCAAAACAAGTTTAGCATGGTTTGGAATGGATACATGAAGCATATAAGAAGTCTTAAGATTCAGTCCTGGGCATTTTAAGTAAGATGGACAAAAAACTCATATGTATTTCCCATCTTTATTATTTTTACAAATAACTCAAGGCGGCGAACATATTCAACATGCCTTCCTCCTTTTAATTTCCTTACAGCAACCCTGTGATGTGGGTAAGGCTGAAAGAGTGTTTGACTGGCTGAAGGTCACCAGCTGGCTTTCATGGCTAAGGCAGAAATTGAACTCAAGGTCTCTTGATTTTTAGATCAAAGTGGCTCTGGTAATCTTGGAGAGTACCTGACAATCAGTAAATACATTAGCATACAGGGGAAACCTACTTTGTCTTAAATATCCTTTAAGCACCAAGTTCATACATAACCTTCAGCTATAAACCAGGATATAAATTTGTTTGATATATGGCTTTCCAGGGTGTCTTTTGCAGCCCTCAGACTGGGACTATGCTTTCAAGCCTTTGAGGAATTGGGGATTCAATTGCTTTAATTATTTTGATGTTATTGTCATGCATTGCATTTTAATTGTTGTAGGCAGCTTTGAGTACTTAGACAGAATGGTAGAATGTAAATTTGATACAATTAAGCCTTGCAGGGGCCTAAAGCACTCACTGAATCCCTTAAAATATCTGGCACCTCCCAGGAATGTATTGTTGATTTGTGCACTTTTGAAAGTTGCTTCTTTATAGGTTGTGCAAAGCCTGGGGCAACCATGACTTGGATTTATACAACTAAATGAAACCAATGTATTGCATCTCAAAAGATCTGAATCTAACAAGTACCTTTAAAATAGAGCTACATGAATGCAGATTCTTAGGATGTGGTTAATTCAAATGAGTTGTTATGGAGAATAATCTTTGGGCAGAAAAACTTTTTTCCCTGCCTCAAGTATGCAGAACAGACAGCAGTCTGTATTCCGGATGCGATAGCAATCCCTTCAAAGAAAAGGCTGTGGCGCTATGGAGGAGCGTTCCTTACTTTCGTTCTTCAATAGAAGACTTCAAATGCAAGGAAGACCTATACCTATTTCCAGGTGCTGAGTATGGTATGGCTCTAGATCAGGTCAAACTCTTGGCCCATAGGCCAGATGCTTCATGCGCTGGCTATTCCCATGCCCAGTTTAGTGAAGGGGGAGGAGTCACAATATGTCATGTGATGCTGTGATGATGGCGTGAGTTTTACACACCTGCTCTAGATGGACCAGTGATCAGTGTTAAAATGATCACACAGTTGCACTAGGGCAGAGTTCCTTTCCGACTTTGTGGACTGGTGGGGGGAGAGGGTTGGTTTTACCTGACTAGCGGGCAAGCACCATGTGCATGCTCACCCACCACTCTCACAAATGGAGCATGTGCACATGCTCTTGTCCACTGGTTGCGCAAGTGCGGATGCATGCATGTGAACATGTGTGCTCCCCTGCTTCCTAGGCCCAATTCCGAAAACCTCACGGCCCAGTAGTGGGCCATGGCTTTGGGGTTGGGAACCCCTGCACTAGGGTAATGGACTCTCTGTGAGGGGGAGGGGCTATCTTGAAAAAAGTTAAGAAACTGCAACTGCCAACTGGTGTGATTCAACGAGCTTACATAATTTTGATTATGAAGCAATGGTCTGACTGCCTGTATATTATTTGGAACCAATTTAAGATGTTAACATTAGTCTATAAAGCATTAATCATCTTAGAATCCAAAGGCAGATGCCCCAATACAATCCAACCCATACAATAAGACGTACTTGCAGTTGGTTCAGCTCACTATGCAGCAATGGGGCCCTTTCAGAGGTAGTATCTCAGTGACGGAAATCTTTGGCTAGCTTCAACCACGCCTTCTTTTAGATGACAAAGATGTGCATGTTTAACAAGGCAATTATAGGATAACAGAAAATCTACTATGGGACTGTGTTTTTAGACTGAGGACTGATTTGATATATTTTTTGTACATATTGTTTTCAAAATCTGTTAGTTTTAATGAGGATAGTTTTTAAAAGATTGTTTAAAGATGTGTGAAAAGATGTGCTGATAATTAAAACAAGACTTGTTGGAGGATTGTTTCAGAAAAGAGATGAGTCTTCATCCACTGGCTTTTCAAAGCAGTCCCATGTAAACAAGCTTTTAATTGTTGCACAACCAAAATTTATCAAGAACATTCCAAATATTTATTTGTCAGGCTCATATACACCACAATTAATGCTTTTCATACTTTTCTATACCACATCTTGCATAGAGAAATAGATAGAATCAGTTGAAATGCTTTAAAATATTCAAACAACAACAAAAAAAACAGAAATGCAATTTCCTTTTTCTAAAAAAAGAACCATCAACCTAGGGTGAAAAAAAATCACATTGGAATTATATTTGCAGGACCACACAACTAATGAACTACAGTGGTAACTGATCTGTATTACTCAAACTCAACTATTTTTGGTGATAAAGCAAATTAGAAACAGCATCTTATTTACTTAAAATGACTAATTGTTCATTTTGCTTCGGGCAGTCAAAAACAAACATGGGTTGGAATAAATCCTTTGTTGGCTCCAATGAGTTTATTTTCTTTGTATTTATCTGAAATTTGATTAATTTTTTGCAATTCTTCAGTACATAGAAAATAAACATTGTCTTGATTTATCAATTTCATACTTTACCCTAACATCTCTTCAGAATCTATGTGGGATTAGTATCCAACAAAAAAATACTATGTACTTTTTAAAAAACCGATCTAGCAAGTAATCTAGCAGGATAAATTAACAAGTTGTTCATTAAGGGTTTATTTCTGTAGTTAAAATAATGATCAGACAGCCATCTATTAATTTAACTAAAGAACAGATGTTAGAAAAGACTGCATCGTGTCAAACTTATCTAGTTGTAATGAAATCAGAGTCAAATCAAAGAATTCTGGTTTAGCACTTTTTTCTGTAGCCTAAGAATGTATTTAGCTCTTTGAAATGTTAATGAGACATGGATCCAGACTGCACTGAAAGGAAATTGTAGCCCTTAACTTTGTACCATTAACATGAAAGGACAACTTAATTCTTTTATTTCTATTGCTAAACTGCAATGATTAAAGTCAACCTGAAGCATGCATTGCAATCACATGAGGCTGTGAGAAAGGATTTATTTTTAATTTGATACATGCATTTGGAATTGGAACTTTTTTTATCTAAATTGACTTGGTAATCCTATTGGACAAATTGTAATACAATATTTATTATAAAAGAGAGCCCATGTAGTACGGGGCTTAAGTTGTTGGACTAGAAAGTGGGAGATACAGGTTTAAGTCCACTCTTAGCCATGGAAATTTACAGAGGGAGTTTGGGCCAAATCACTGTCTTAAAATGGCTTGGAATTGTCAGATAGAGTGACTGTTAGGATAGTGGTAAAAAATAGGCATTTTAAAAATATTGAATTGACACTGAATAAGCTACGTTACCTATTTGTTTCTAGATTCAAGTCAAAATCTTTAAATTCCTCCAAACACCCTATTTAGCTTGTGTCAGGCTAATTGAAGGACGAACATAAAGTATAGGTCAATGATCATTTTTCTCTTGGGTACAGGGCAAAAATAATAAATTATTTGAAGGTTCCAAATGAATGGTAGGAAAAATGTATTCACAATAAAGACAATTGATGTCACATTAAAGAAGTGAAGGCATCACTGTGCAATACATGTTCCATTGCAGACTGGATTGCTGTTGAGGTGCTGTAATTTGCATTTCTTCAGGAACTAGGTTCAATGGACTGTTATCCCTTTCAACTTTAAAACTCTGTGCTTGCACTGAAATGAACTTCTACAAGCTTTTATAAAGGAATCTCTGCAAACTTTAAAATAAGCACCTGAGATCTTGTTCACAGGCCTGCTCCCAAAATATAAAATGAAATTATTATTGTTTTTAACCAACATAGCAATAAACATATCACAAATAGATAAGCAAATAATGTGTTCAACATACCTTGCAGCATGGAAGCATCAAATAATGTTATTTCTGCTTGCATTATATATCAAATATCAGATTTACTTAAAGAGTAAGAACTAACAACAGTCAAATCCCTGGATCAACATTTGCCTAATTCTGTAGTTTCAAAGTTTCAAAGTTTCATAACATTTGTATGCCGCCCAATCCCGTAGGACTCCAGGCGGCTAACAATGCAATGTAGGTAGTAGCACAAAATTTTGCCACTTTTGAAAATAATTAATGTCTTTAAAATGGCCAAAACTCGATAGAAAATTTAACACTTACACCAGATCTAATCACTGAAAAGTGAGTAATGAGCACAAAGAAGGTGAACCCTCATAATAGTTTCAACAATGTAAGAGGACATGACTCACTACTTCAACTTCCCCCATTCCACATGGGTGAAGCTAGCAGGAATTATGATAGCTTCCCTCAACACTGCTGAAGGGAGGGGACCCAAATGAATCAACATCTATTTTCTTTGTTCTTTGAAAATCACAAGTTTACTCAAGCTTGTGAAGATTTAGAAACCCTTCCAAAAAGTGGATCTCATAATAAGTTCAAATGTAAATCGCCTTTCAATATCCAAAATATCCAAGCACTTTCATCCCATGTATAATTGAAAAATGAACGTTCTCCAATCTCTTTTTGATATCAATTGAAGCAGAAATAAAAATAATCATTGTTTTTATTGCTATTTTTGAAAACTGCATTAAGGATATCTTCCACGTGGGATGGAACTTTGTTGTGAAAAAAGCACGGGCACTATAAATAAAAAATAAATAAAACAAACTGCAATCTTTGCACACATTTACTAGAAAGTGGGGGGGATTTCATTGCTCTCAGGCATTATGTCTGAAAATAGCTACAGGTATGTGCTGTCAACTACGTACTCAAAGGAGGTTAACAAAGGCTTCAAGCTGCTACTTTAAAAAACAACCACCACCAAGAGTCATAATTGTTTTTCTTTAGAGGAATATCTGTAGTGGCATGCAAAAAATGGTTGAAGTTACCACACTAATTAAATATAATTTCTTCCAATTTTCAGTTAATTATTAAATATATTTTCTCAGCAGGTCCTCACTTTCTCAGTACATGGAATAGTTATTAATGTGTAGTTCTTGACTCAAGCCTTTAAATAGTAAGAGGTTTAATATTTGTATTAGATACCAAATGCAAAGGCACAATATAAATTAACTAAGTAAGAGACTGAATCAACATACAAATGAGATTAGCAAGGCAGATTTTTTTTTAAAAAAAATAAGTATCTGAAAATCAATCATTCAAGACAATATATTTCATATCCAGCTTAACAAAACAAAAGTTGGAAGAATCACAGTAATAGAGGAGAAATTTTCTGACAGTGACAATAATCAACCAGAACAGTTTGCCTCCAAATGTTAAGGGAGCTTCATCACTGGAAGCTTTCAAGAAAAGACTGGACTACCATCTGTCAAAAATGGTGTAAGGTCTGCTCGGGCGGTGGGTTGGACTAGATGACCTGCAAGGTCCCTTCCAACCCTTTTAATCTATAATCTCTAATAATTATATTGCAATGTCTTTCCTTTGATTGTATAACTGGAAATGGATCCTGAAGGAGAAGATAAATTACAGGGAAAAAATACTTTAGTCCAGAGCCCGCAATAGGCACAACATAGTGAGGGCAGCCATACTTCCAAGCATGAAAAGTTTATTACTCAGAGCTTCAGAAGAAAAGTGGCGCCAATTAAGTTGTGTATCATGGAATGATATATTTCTCTTTCTTCACTTTGAAATAAAATTGCTTCTCCCAAGAGGCCTGAAATTAATGCAATTTCTTATGAGATGAGAATGAGGGAACAGGGAATTGGGCTCTATGATTAATTCAAAATTCACGGTGGTTTTAATTGTATTCCTTTTGATGTAAATAACAATAAAAGGAAAAATGTTCCTTTAACAATCATGGCAACATGTAAAGATTTATTTAGCTAACCAAGCACTGCAATTTTAAATGATATTTGTAATATGACTTGTTTATGCTATTCCTATTTCTGAACTGAAAATTTGTCAGGCCTGTAAAATGTCTTTTAACAACTGGTTAAAAATCATATAATAAATTAAGGTTAATGTATGGTACATTATAAAGTTTTATGCTCCTTTTTTCCAAATTAGAATAAAAAAGAAACCACTCTCATATTCTAACCTGTCCAGATGCTATACCGACATAGCATGATGGTGCCATTTGGCTATCCCATAAAGGAATCCCTGCAGATATTTACTCTGCTAGTCATTGCCAACTATAGAAGATGGTGCCAATCTACATTCAAGGGCCATTGAGCCAGTGCTATCCGAAGATGTTTCTGTGGTCATGTAGCCAGCATGGCATCATAAAGTATTGTTACCTACCTACAAAGTGGCATCTATTTATCAACTTGGATTTGCATATTTTTGGCAGAAGTTAGGGTAAGGACAGGAGTTCACACCATCATGAGACGCTTGGGTTTGAACCTGGACTGTTGCTTGTCCAGCCAACAAGCCCAGTGTCTTAACCACTTAGCCAACGTGCCGCTTCTTGCTACCAAACATAGGAAACTGTTCTGACCCCCACCTTGTTCGTTCAGAAACGACAGCCAAACAGAACTTCAAAGGAAATATTTTTATCAGTCCCGGCTGTTGCTGGCTGCGAGCCCAAAATAAACATAGATAAATTATCTGGCAAAAAGTTAAACAGCAAATGCAAAAACAAACTATTACAGCAAACCACTTCCCCAAGTTGGTTTCTTTGAATCATGAACACGAACAGGGAACCTTGACTAGAACAGGAACGGAACAGACTAACGAACGAACAACTAGGGCGTGGCACCATCAGTCTTTTATCCAGAGGAGGAGATCCTTAACGAGCCACAGCTGCTTGTTATCTTCTGTGAGCATCCTGAAACCATTCACAGGAGGTTTCTGTGTCAGAGTCTGATAGCAGGTCCAAAGGCTCCTACTGAGCCACAACAGGAAACTAAGTCAAATATTACACTCACTCCTAATAAAGCACCAATGTCTTGTTTTCTGTAGGTGTTAATACTGAATTACAGAAAAGACTTAGTCAAACAACAAAATTATCTCTCTTTGCCTTTTGTTTCACCAATGAAAAAAGGAATATTTTAATATAGTTACACATACATGTCCACACACACACACACACACACACACACACACACACACTCACTCACTCAGCCACTTTATGGATCAGCACTCTCCATGCCCTTCTGTCTGGCACTGCTTTCTTCAGATCTGCCATACACCAGTGTCACCCCGCTAGTCATCCCAGTGTCATCCTTTATAATGTCCACACCCCGTCTCCTTTTCCCCTGATCACTCCCGGCATAATTGCCTTTTCAAGTGATTGATATATTGAAGAGTATATCAAAGATCATTATGATTCTATGCATTTGTGATAGAGTTTGAATTCCTGTGAAACTGTCTCTACAATAGAACTAAAATATTCATAAACCCATTATTATTTAACAAAATGAAGCAGGTCAAAGAAAATTCAAGGGGACACAGAGCTTTCTTTTGGAAACACTTTTTCTCATTATGTGTTCCTTGGATATAAAATGGTTTCAATGTTTATTATATTTTTTTGGAAAAAAAAATCTGCAGGATTATCACATAACACACTATGTCCTTTAATTTTTTTTAACAGCTATTAGGTTCCAACAGCTTTTGCTAACATGTGATAGAAAGCTTTTTTTCCCACATAGCAAAAGGATTGCTGAAATAAAACAGCAACAGAAACATATTCTTCCTACCCACAAAATGAACTGTGGGTTTTATACAAGTGCATATAATAGAGACATATATTCATATGAAATATAGTCTCTGCTGGAACACAGTTTTGTTGTACATGCAGGAAGATACATACTTCAGGTCTTTCGTTTGGAACTGGTACTCACAATGATTAATATGGATCTGTAAAATATGAATCTGTAGATATTCCTATATTTTTTTCAACACTTGAAAATGTAAAATGAAGACCAAACAGATCTTACTGTATCCAGATACCAATATTTTTCCCAATGTTCAGTGGAACAGATTGCCATGTTCATGTGAATCTAAAACAACTTTTGATTTCTCTCTTAAAAATTATATCACTACTTCTATTTTTTTATTTAAAGCAAAATGAAAAATATATAATTCAAGAATTTGGAAAGCTCCATTTCCTCCCTGTTAACATGTACAGGCAGGGCAGACGTTTGATACTTCCCCTCTTAATGATACTGTCCTCACTTGAAAAATAATCTATTAGAAATGTGACGGCTTCCCCCAGCCCCCCCGCTTTCCATCTTAGTTTCTTTCTCAAGTTAATTAGTTTGAAACAACAGGCCTTTTCATTTTTTATGGTTGACATTCCTTGCTTTATAGTGACTTATATAATTTATATCTCACCCTAACCTTCCGGTAGTTCAGGTTAATGAAAAATGTAGAGACTCCCGAATGTAGCTTTTAAATATCAAGAATTGAAGAGGCGTTTCTGACATACATTTTACACAAAATGTAGTAGCAGAGTGAGGAAAAAACTGTGACACATGTGTCAAAGGTTCCATGCTACAATATTTTCGGTGACATGCCAGAATTTACCAGCACAGGTTCTTGAAAGCATCCTCCATTTTCTCGTGATTTTCAGATGCTGTTGAGGCCATGTGAGAATGGAGTATGTTCTTGCAGAGCCTCTGGAAATTGCATGAAAGGATGATGCTCTTGTGTAGCCTCCAGAAATTGTATGACAGATGAGCATGATTTTGTGCAGTTTTCAGAAGCTGCAGAGGCCATGGAAGAATATTTTCTGAAGCCAATTCAATAGCAATAGCACTAACATTTATATACTATCCCATAGTGTTTTACAGCACTCTCTGGGTAGTTTACAATGTCAGCATATTGCCCCCAACAATCTGGATCCTCATTTTACCAACTTTGGAAGGATGGAAGGCTGAGTCAATCTTGAGAATGCAATACTGCATTCTAACTACTGCGCCACCAAGGCACAAGAACAAAGGTCTCATGTCACTTGGGAGCTAAGAACACCAGGTTAAATGTAAGTGGCATGTGGCAGATGCTGGAAAGCATATACATGAATTAGACTGTATTTTTAAAAATAAATTCATTTTTTAAATAAACGAATACGTATTTTATTTGGGGAGGTGTGGGGTGTGACCTAGCAATGGAGTCAAATTAGACGTTTTCCAAATCTTTGACACACAGAGCCCAAAAGTTTGACCTCACTGTATTATAACTTGAGAGTATCCGTGCCATTTTGATATGTATGAATTGTTATAACTAATCCCAGTCAATCATTTCTTACTATTAGAGAGTCTTAATATTTTATAAGGCAAGATAAGAATATCAACTTCATGAAGTGCTATTGGAAATATACCAAAATCTACATAAATAATAGAATCAAATGCCTCAAATTTTCATTTCAGGGTCAATAAATTCTTCATTTATTCCTTTATACTAACAAGAACTGTCTTATCACTTGCCTTGCTTGAAACCCAGAATTAAAAATTAATAAGGTAGAAGACGTCTGACTGGGGAGATTGCTGGCAAGCTGCTTCCCAGGTATTCTACAAATAAGGAATAATGATTTCTCTCAGTATTAAAACACTAAAAGATATTATCCAGTTCCAATGCAATAGCAAATTGCTAAGTACAGCCTAACAAACATGTCTTTTGTAAGTTTTGTATTGCAAAACAACTTCTATCAGTTTATTTACCAGAATTAAATGACAGTTAACAGTTGTATTAAAAATAAACTTTACTTCATTGTTCTTTAGCAATGGGAAAGAAAAAGGAGGATCATTGTCACGGCAATCAGACTAAATACTCTGGTTCAATAAGGAAGAAAGAATTTAACAACTGAATGTTTATAAATAGACACCCTATAATCACAAAAGCCACTCATGGACTAAAAAATTATTTTCTTAGTAACATGAGATATTTGCACAGCTCTTTTTATATTTAAATCTTGAGTTTACAACAACACTGCTTATTCATTCTGTTGTGTTTTTACATAATTATTTGACCAGCTACCACCTGGAGGTTTTCGCTTGTTAACCTGATTCAAACATTTCACCTGACCTGCAAAACAAAATGAATGTATCTATTATTTACTTTAGGAATGGAGTTAAATGTTAACTTTGGGGGTGCTGGGAGATAAATGTCCACCTCAAACTACTCTCCCCCTTAATTCCTTGTTAAACTGTTCACTCAGGCTTTTAACAAGTGCCATCACTTTAACCAGAGGAAGCTATGTGCTATTTGGAAAATACAATCTGATAAACATTAAACCAAACTAAGTAATCCAAAAGCCAGTTGCAAGAAAATAAATACAGGAAGGATAGATCTATCAATGATTATAACCACATGACCACTTTGTTTTTTCAGCAAAATCCCCCTCTCTAGCAGTAGGGCCTGACTTTTTTCTTTTCCTTTTGTAGGAGAGTTTAAATGGATTCAGTTATGCTTCAGCAACTGTCAATTCACAGGGTTTTTTTTTTTAAGCTCCAAAAGTTTAAGAGGTAAAATGGGTAAGTGCTGGTTCCGGACTATATTTTCCTTTAATGTTTTATAGAGAAACTTTTACAAAACTTATACAACAAGAAAGCAAGCCATCAGTATTATTTTCTGAGATGATCCTTCATGAATGCAAGGGAATCTACTTCAACCACAATCCTAAAGCAAATGACTTTCTTTTTAAACTGGAGAAGATATTGCTTATACGTTAATTACCTATGCAACTGACCATCACATTAGCCAAAACTAACAGGTAGCGCAAGAATCTATTCTGCCATCATCTGTTGCAAACCAATGGAGTGTTGGTCAAGACCTTCCAAGCAATATTCCTACCTTCTGCCCTCTGCTTCAAAGTCTGCCATTTCCTGAAACTGTTGTTTTTTTCCCACACTAGTCTCTCTGTTGGACTAGTGGAAGAAGACAGTTAAGAAGGATTTTGTATAACATTTAGATAGGCAGGACTCAGGAAATTCAAGTGGGCCTTCCACTCATTAATGCATTTACCGTTTGGCAGAATTATATGTCACATATACAATATCTGCATCTAAAATCTTCAGGGGGCTTCTTTTTCTTTTTTAAGCTTAGTCTATTTATATACTATTTATTTAAAGGCTTAGTCTATTTATATAATGTAGCAGCATGCCAGCCTACATTTAAAATTTTAAAATAGGGTTATTTTTCTCTCAAAATTAGTGCTCCCTGCCTATTAAAGCTGAAGGTATTTTAACAGAACATAATTTAATAGAATAACAAGCCTTGGAAGGAACCTTGAAGGTCTTCTAGCAGAGTTACTTTTTAAAATGACTTACAATGAAATTAAAATGTTTATATCCTGGCAATAAATACGTCTGGCAATGTACTATCAGGAAAAGAGATATCTTTCCTTCTAGAATATTATGCCTGCTTTAATCTTATGCACCCTTAAATCTACTGATTAAATGGTTTTATTTTGCTCAACAAGGCAAAACACTATCTTATCAGATAGAAATCAGAAAATGAGGACTCTCCTTCAACTGGGAAAATTAGAATCTTTGTAAAGAATGAAAGGGCAAAGCTTTGAGCTAAGGGAGTGGTTTGTATCACTTCAGATGTAAACAAGAAAATACAATTTAAGCCAAACTTTATAGGAGGATGAATACCTTCATGAGAAGTAGATTGGCAATTTTCTACTTTTTAATAACAATCTTTACAGGTAGTCCTCAACCCACTATGACAATTGAGCCCAAAATGTATTTTGTTAAGTGAGAAATTTTGTTAAGTGGTTTTGCCCCATTTTATGCCATTTTTCGCCACATCTGTTAAGTGAATCATAGCAGTTGTTAAATTAGTAACACGGTTGTTAAGTGAATATGGCTTCCCCATTGACTCTGCTTGTCAGAAGCTCGTAAAAGGGGATCATATGACCTTGGGACACTAAAGTCATAATAAATATGAGTCACTTGCCAAGCATCTGAATGTAAATCATGTGACAATGGAGTTGCTACAATGGTCATAAGTGTGAAAAATGATCATAAATCACTTTTTCAGTGATGTTGTAACTTAGAACAGTCATTAAATGAAATGTTGTAAATCAACATCTATATTACATAACCTCTCTTTAGTTTGAAATGCCAATTTACTACTTCAAGTTTTAAATTTCTCCATTTTGCAGCTTGGAGTCAAAGACATAATCAAAATCAAAGTTTCAAACAACCACTTATGAATGGGTGACATTTGTGGACTTGTTTAATAAAAGTCCACGAACATCCTACATGTTGACTATTTATTGAATTTCTGAAGTTAAATATCCTTCTTTGAATCATCAAATGCTCCTCTCCCTACTTCTATTTGTAAAATGTAGTTTGTGACAACTTCTAAATAGAAGGAAAATTTTCCAGGGAGGAGGATCTTGCAAAATTTCTCTTCTAGTCCACCACTCTTCTGTTGGTGGAAGACTACTGGACTTGAGGACCTGCCAAAAAAGAACTATTTTTGTTTGTATCAGGCAGTCCATAACTTATGACCATTTGCTTAGCAACTATTTGAAGTTATCACAACATTGAAAAAGAAGTGACTTACCACCATTTCTCACGCTTATGACCAATGCAGTATCCCCCCACAGTCACATGATTGAAACAGGTAAAGCTTCCAACAAGCAAAATCATTGAGGGAAGCCAGATTTACTTAATGATCAAATGATTCATTTAATAACTGCAGCGATTCACTTAACAACTGTGGCAAAAAAGGTTGTAAAATGGGGCAACATTCACTTAACAACTGTCTTGCTTAGCAGTGGAAATGCTTGCCTCAATTGTGGTTGTAAGTCAAGGACTATCTGTAGTTGTGACTGAATTTAAACAGGCATCATTTGTTTCTGCTGAAATTATATTACGTATCCTTGCCAAATATCTTTTCAATTGGAATTGGAACAAATTTTGTAAAATAAATAAATAATAAACTCTAAAAGAATATATAGACAAACAGAAAGAATACTTTGTGGTTTTAGCTCTAAATATCTTGACAACTATGTAAAGGAGCCATACTATTGAGAGTTATTTATATGTAACACTGCTTACATGGAATAAATCCCACTGAAATATGTAGCATGGCAATGCACACTCAGAAAAGTTAACACTTTTAAGTAATATGCTTAAAGTTTAAATATTGGAAAAGCATAATTGTTAATTTATTTGCCATTAAAAAAAATAAAGCCAATTGAATTTCAAAAGCTTTCAAGACAATATCTTTATTTGTTTCAGAATGTTCTTGGATTATGTGACCATTTCGTTAATTTTCCTACACATAGAGTTCGTATTCATATTTTGCAATCATTTTGTGTTGTTTACTGTGAAACATCTTAAGAACAAGGGATAAGTATCACTCATACAAATTAACTAATTATTGATTCAGGGTTAGGATTAATTTAACTGTAATAAAACTCTTCCTGTATGTAAATTATTAAGAGTTTAGGTATAAAATTAATAGAAGTGGATTGAAGAAAGGAGAAGGAAAGCAGTGAAACCTAACACTTTTCATTCCTTCTATTCGAACTATTCCAATCACCTAGTTAATTCAAACCAAAAATAATTTCATAAAATTATATCATTAGAGAGGTTGCAATTGAACTATAGGTTCAATTATTTTAGGAAAATAAAAGAACACTGCTGCATACAAGTTATACCGTGAAGTGAAATATTTAAAAATGATTATCACACCTGATCCTCAAGATATTCTACATACTGATTGAAATAACATTCAGTTTAACTTTTACTCAAGTGCCAAAACGTCTAGCTCACTTATCACTTATGAAGGTGTTCACTGACTATTCATGTGCTGATATCAGTGTAGCCCGACAATCAGCAGTGTGATCATTACCAGAACTTCGGTAGACCTCAGTACTATATCATTGCATATGTATCAGTGGCAGGAAAAGCGGTCTCTTTTTCATTCAAATATCACACATGCTTTCCTGGAACTTTCTATCACGAGATCCCAGAACTCAGCAACCTAACCAGGCTTGTCCCATTTCAGGATTTACCGATGCATATTCCCAAAATGAAAAGTTGTCACAGAAATGGAAATTCACAGAATGAAAATTTGTAATCTAGTCCTGTTCAAATTTGCTCCTCTTAATATTACATCGCAATTGTAAGTTTAAAAGGCTTTCTTAACATTCCCATCTAAGAATATATTTCCATCTTTAGAATTTATTCTTGCATCCCATTAACTGTGACACATGCCTTGTGGTCCAAGGAAGCAAAATTAAGCACAACTACGGTATTTTATACTTTTCTCCCTCAGTATTTCGTGGACAAGACTAGCTGATCTAGAAAGCTAAGCAGCATTGATCACAGTTAATACTTGGCTAAAAATCATCTGGGAAGATCAAGTCAAAGGACTAATGCTAAGCATGCTCACAACCAGGCTGGGTTTCATAAACCAGAATTATTCAGAATGGAAAGGGGGATGGGCTAGGTCAGTGATGGCTAATCTTTTTGTCGCCGTATGCACACACCCACACCCATAATGCAATGCACATGTGGCAGCCCTACAGTGCACCCCACCCTCTGTGCATGAGTGCATGACCCCCCCACTCCCCTCATCCCCACACCTTGCACATGCATGCTCCCCCCCATCCCCACCCACCTGTGCCCTGTTTTGGGACTAGCAGATCTCCCTGAAGCCTCCTGGGACAAAAAATGGGCTGTTGGGGAGGGCGTGTGCCACAACCCACCACTGCCCATTTTGGGCTTAGCAGGCCTCTTTGAAGCTTCCAGGGACCAAAAATGGGGCACAGGCTGTGCTCCCCCAACTCTGTGGATGCACTTCCCTTCCCCATACATGCGTACTTGTCTCCCACATGTGCCTCACCCTCTGCATGCACGGCAGAGACCCAAAAATCAGCTGGCCAGTGGGAGGTATGCACATGTGCGGTGGAACTGAGCTGGGGTGATGGCTCATGTGCCCTTCACCATCACATGGCTAGGTTATGGAAATCTTCACAATTGGATATGTTTACTTTAGCATCCCATTTGTCTTTAAGGGCAAGAATTTCTTGATCTTCTTACTAAGTCCATTACAGTAGAGAGCAGGAAGAACGGTTTACCCAATAAGGAGTAAATGTGCAAAAGTTCTACATTTCTAATAATTTGCAAAGCACCATTCTCTTTCTCTGGCTCTGACAACTCTATCAGAGGTTGATTGGGAAATTCAAAAGCATCTCAGAAAAAGACAATGGTAAAGCAATTCTGCATTATGCAAAAAAAAAAAAAAAAACCCACCAAAACACCCCACCCCACACTATTGAAACACTATATAGATATATTCATATTAGCCAACTTGAAGGATTAAAAACTTTTTTTTCCTGCTTCCATGAGAAAATTTTTAAAAAGGATAATTGCATGGAGGAAAGAAAATTTTCTTTATCACAAAGCTAAGATTTACAAGACTTCCAATAACTGTATGCCCCCGATTGGGAAGCTGCATAGTCATGAATCAACATATTATAAGACATCTGAGTTTTTAGAAAACGTAAATTATCCTTGTGCCTTGAAGGAGAAGGCAAAAACCTTTGTTTGCTTTGTTTTCTATCTCATCCTATCTCAAGCTACAAAAGCCACACACATAATATTCCAAAGGTACTTTTGTTTCCTAAAAGGCAATTGGACTTTGCTTTTCTCTTTGAAAATGTTTCATTTGTCACCCAAGAAGCTGAAGAATGAGAAGCAAAATTGAAGAAGCTTCTTGGATGAGAAGTGAAACATTTAAAAAAAACCCAAGTAAGTCCATGCTTTGGGTGGAGGGAGGACATGACTGAGTAATCTCCAGAGACACATATGGAATATTCCCTTTTCTAGGACTACCCCACCCCCCAACAACATCCCTGTGGGGCTGAATGACACCAGGACTTTCTATATATCATGCCATACACTCTTAGAGATATATTGAAATTTAAATTGCCGATGCCAGGAAATCCAATCAATATAGAACAAAGAATGAGTTGGTTCACTCAAACACCCAAAAAACCTCGCTCATAAAATTACCAGTATCTTCTGTTACGGTATTTCTAGTGCAGTGAGTTTCAGGAAAGGAAAACAGGGACACCACCACCCCACCGCCTTTATTGTTCTATTGTTCTATTTGAGTTTTCAAGGTAAATGCTAGCTTACAAAGGCAGAGAAAGATTATCTCCATGGCCCAAAGAAAGACCTATATCTTTTTTTTTGGAGTGGGGTTGATTTTGAGCTTGCTGATAAAAACTGAACCAGACAGCTCCCAGAGGAGTGGGATTTGCTGGGTTGAACGTTTAAGTGGCCCTTTGATTTTTCTATTACAGGAACTTTAAATATTCATATAGTACAGTTTGAAGGGCTAATTTTGGATACATGTACTTTCCCAAGGACCAGGGTGTCAACAAATACTTGGAGACAAATGCCAGAAGAGTGGCCGTGTTAATTGCAAGAATGAACCCCCCCACCCCCACCCACAAAACCAAAAAGTATTCTAGGACTTCAGAAGCTACCTAGTTATAGAGCTATTTGGTTTTGGCTATCTGACTTATTTTTTCCATAAGGACAGCAGAAATAATTTAGGGTTATAGTATAGTTTTGTTGAATGCATGGATATAAGCACACTAAATGATTATATTTAAATGATGTTTATGCGGCAGTGCTATTTACATATTCTGGCTAAACCCAAGTTATGTTTATTTTATGCGTACACTGCATATATATCCATCTTTCTTTCATTACTGTATAGATCTCAAGGTTGCATACAAGCTATCTTTGTTAGTAACTCATCCAGATATTGACTAGATCCAAATTTTGTTAATTTATAAAGCAAAACATACCTTGCAACTCCATACCTCAAATTAAACTTTATTTAATGTGTTATGTTTGGTACAATTCTTTTTCTATTCAGAAGAATGTTTGCGGTATTTCCCTTCTCTCATTTTATCTGCATAACAAATTTGTGGAGAACATTTGAGAGAAATTGATACAGTTTTAGCCTGAAACTATTCATCCCAGAGACAGGCAAGCTAGTATTCATTAAATGTTTTGCCTTCAATTTCCATCTGCTACAGCCAACCTGATCAATGATAAAGGAACATATGTACTCCAAAAACATTTTTTTTATTTGACAAAGTATGTATGTATTTAGTTATGTAATAAAGATATATACCATCCCTATTACAAATTTTGACAGATTAAATAATAAGATTGTAAAAGAACAGAGCATGGGTCAAATTCAGCAGGTTCTGGAGAACCGGTAGCGGGAATTTTGAGTAGTTTGGAGAACCAGCAAATACCACCTCTGGCTGGCCCGAGAGTGGGGTGGGAATGGAGATTTTGCAATATCTTTCCCGCAGGAGTGGGGTGGGAATGGAGATTTTGCAGTATCTTTCCCCTGGAGTGGGGTGGGACTGGAGATTTTGCAGTATCCTTCCCCCAGGAGTGGAGAGGGAATGGAAATTTTGCAATATCCTTCCCCTGACATGCCCACCAAACCACAGAACTGGCAGTAAAAAAAAATTTGAATTTCCCCACTGGAACAGAGTAATGATTAAAAAAAAAACACCAACAGCAAATCAGAAAGGAACAAAGCAAAAGTACAGTAAGAGTTGAGACAATATTCTAAACTAATATCAGGGAATAAACCATAATCTATCCTAACCCAGTTAGTTCTTATTCTCTTTCAGCATTAAGGATCATGTACTAAAAACTAAAACAAGGGCTATGCAATATTTTGGATTCAGTTTAGAAGAATTATTTTGGAATTTGGGGAAGCACAAACCAGCAATTTAATCCTGGAAACAGATGTGGCGTCTTTAATAAGTTGTAGGCAGGTGCTGCATTCACAACATGTCTCAAAATACCTCTTCTGAACTGAATTCAAGCATCACATAGCCTTCTAATTATTACTTCTTAACCAGATGTTTATGTAGAAGACATATTTGCTTGCACAGATACTTTCTAGTCTTTATTAGTTCCATAAAGTTGTTGCTTTCATAAAAACCTATGAGAAATATTTATATTTTTAATTTTTTTTCATAAATAAGTCAAAACGGGGAACATATCTAATACTCCTTCTTTCTCCCATTGTCTGTACAACATCACTTTGAGGTGGGTTGGGCTGAGAGAGAGTGACTGGTCCAAAATCACCCAGCTGGCTTTTATGGGTAAGGCAGGACTTGTATTCAGTTTTCTGCTTTCTATCCTAGTGCCTTAACCAGAGGTGGGTTGCTGCCAGCTTGACCTGTTTTAGCCAAACCCATAGTGGAATTCAGGCCTGGGTCACAGAACTGGCAGCAACCCAGGCCTGCCACCCCCCCAACCGATTCCCTTGCTGCCGCTTGGCCGCTGCCATTTTGAATTTTAATGACTGCACGTCCACAGTTCACTGTAAATTGTTCTGCGCATGTGCACAGAACAATTTACATTGAATAACACATGTATGCATATGTTGCACACAGGTTGCGAACCGACAGTAACGCTAGCAGCAACCCACCCCTGGCCACTAGACCAAACTGTTCAAACTTTACCTGTAACTTAGGATAATAAACATATCTTGTATTAAAGCAGTCCTGTAATTACTACAGTAAGTTTTCTAAGCTTGGATTTGACCAAAAATGGAAATTATACTGAACAAACTAACAATGTTAGAAGGGTCAACTAGTCCAAACGTGATACATTCCATTTCTTTGTCTTCATCTTGTTTGTGCATGCTCTGTCTGCCTCACTTCACCCTGCTCTCTTATAAATGCTACTCATCTGTTGCCAAGTGGGTTTTATTGGGGCTTTTCTAATGCAGGACCTTTTTGTAGGCCATGCCCTGTCTCATTTAGATAATCATTTGTTTTCCTCATGGAGAGATACAAACCTTCCAAATGATGAACCAGGTTTCATGGTTATACTCATGCAATAATAATGATAAGCTCAAGCTAATTTTGGTTACTTGGCATACTCTCAACTATAAATAAATAAAGCTAAATTTAAAAAGGGGTTCAGATGCTAATTACTGTGAATGGCATGCATGCTTGCTCACACTAAAAGACAAATGAACCGTGGAGCTCAGCTGTTTTTGTGCTGAACCCCATTAACCTAACAATCAGGCATTGAATTGATTTTCTACTTTCAGAGCTCTTGATCTGCTGGAGGAAGAAATGCATCTTGTACATGCTATGTGGAAGGACAATAAAATTAATAGCAAGAAATCTTCATTCTGTCTACAATGTACAAGCTAGGTTTTAGTTTGGACATGCAAGCTAGGCAGTTGGAAACATTACAGAAACTTCATTGCAAAAATATTAGCCAAAGAGGTCTTCTTTTCTTTATTATGGTGCAATGCAGGTTCAGTCTTGAATTGTCTCTATCTTGGAGCATGCAACTTTATAAAGATTTAAAAGTGGCCTGTGTAGAATCTTTTTAAAAATGTGTAGCCTGGTGCCATTTAGCTCTTTGCACTATGACTCAATGGTGGGTTGCAAATATTTTACTATTGGTTAGGGCACACTCCCACGTACACTTGCACAACGTTTTGTACATGCACAAAGCGTCCAGGACGGTGGACGGGGCCTTTTGCCACCACTATTACCAGTTTGGCCGAACTGGGAGCAACCTACCACTGCTATGACTCCCATAAACCCAAAAGGTGCTAGAGGAGGTCTATGCCAAAATGTTTTGTTCAAGGGAGGGAAGCTTGAAGATTTATTTGTTTATCTAGAAAGCTCTGACTACAGTTGCTTTCAATTGGCAGCATGCTTTCCTACCTTCTTATGGTGGTAAATCAAAAACTGTTCAGAAAACTCAGTCTAGAATAGTCAAGTATTGTTAAAACATGAAAAAACATCCCACTTCCCAATCCCAAGACATTAAAACACGCAGCCATGCAAAATGATGAGGCAGAAGCTAAGATATTGATATTGCCCACCTATGGTGGGCCTTAGGTTTTCCAAATATTTTAAAACATGCCCCTACGAAGGCTAAAAATGTCTATTCTTTCTCAAGAACATTTCCCCATAAATTGTCTCTGAAACATTTTATCTTTTACTGATTTATTTTGATTAGGAGTGAGCAAAAAGTTCTCACATACTTTGCCCTGACTTCATTCAGGTGGAAAATTAAAGTGAGTTATTGGTAGTTTGAAGGGCTGAAGGTGAAATCTTACAAAATTGATTGCAGGCACATGTATTTTTTTCCCTTGGAAATCCCTGGTGGTAATATTTTCTCTTTCTGACTATCCTTTTACTTTATCATACTTATTATGTGCTTCTTCAGCTGTTCAATACATTCTACACCTAATTCACCTAGAACATCGGTGTCAAACCCGTGGCATCAGGTTGCTGTCATGTGATGTCTCATGATGTTTTTCCCATTCACGGAGCCGAGGTGGGCTTGGCCTGTGCATGACGCATCCGGCCCGCGTATCACCAGTTTGACCCCTGACCTAGAATAACACAAACTATTCATCCAGTTTTCCATTTCCTCGTTTCTTGTTTGATGGTAGAAGGGCAATAAATAGAGAGGCCCATTCATTGGTAGATGACTTTACAGAAGCCCAGAATTATAGTATATCATGCCAGCCCTGATAACAATATATGGTCTATGGTTACAGAGGTTTAAAACTATAGCGAAAATGGTGTTTGTCCCTGTGGATACCTCAAACTATTTTTAATAGATAAATCCAATAAACTCCAAAATATCTTTTTGCTAGTTAATCTAGTTTTTAAATATTTACCATATTTACATTCTCTATTCCAATTTTTTTTAACTACAAAAACTATTTTTTAAAAATGGTGATAATACTGGACAATTTATTTAGCCTCTACTAAAGCCTTCAGAGTTACTGGAGTTTCAGAGGTTGCCCAAAGGTCTACAACTTAGAATAGAAAGCTTATTTCTTAAATTGGTTTGAGATTGGAGTTGATACTCAAAGCCCTATGCAATGCTCTAGAATTAGGGAGGTATGTTTTCACACTCTGCATGTGTATTGCCATATGAGGAAGGCCTTTGGACTCTTCCAACTTCAAACAAAGTCTCCTTTGAGTCAGTATCAACTCCAGTGATCTCGCAGACATGACTATGTTGTTTTCTTGGCAATAATTCAGAAGTAGTTTGCCATTTCTTTCTTCCAAGATGGCTTAGGACTTCCCAGTCTGGCCAACAGCTTTTCCTGTCTTGCAATCAGGCCCGATTCTGCTTAACTAATGAGCCAAGCTCAGCTGATTAGTTTATTCAGTTAACTAAAAACACTTGCACATTTCCCATTATGGTTGTTGGAATCCTGAGTTAATATATCATAGTGGAATTAAAAGACTAATAAAATATCTCCTCTTCTATCAAAACCTTATGCGGTTTTATAGAAAAGGCGGTGGCCTTCTTATGTCCCATTTTACTATATCGCAGCTTTTCTGAATCTGATCATCCATATCCAGGGATTTCAAACCTCTAGGAATGCGGAAGGCAGCAGATTGAAAAAAGAATCATTTAATCATTCATCTGAGTACATTTATTACCACAACCTTTTGGGTTGCTAAAAGTGCTAAACTAGGTAATCTGCATGCCCTCCATTGTAATTCAAGTCAAATCTGTATTATATGCATTTATTACTTAATTGATTTATGTATATTTAAGCATATGGATGCTCTTTATGCTGCTCTCGTTTCTGCTATATTCCATATATTTGAATAAGGCGTAACATTCCACAAGAAACCAAGCATTAGTTCAACATTCAAAAGATTATCCCCCCGTCCCACAAACACAGTTTAAAGTCCAAAGTTTGCACATGGATTTTTCTGGCTTGGAATAAATTAGTAGCAATAGGATTTTCTCTCACAACCAAAAAATTCAGTCATAATTATAATAAACCTTATCTGAGTGTACGTGCACCTTTGAATGCTAAACCAACATCATGGATCAATCCTTCAAGGTTGTATTGTCTCTCCCCTGCCCCTTTCTTATTTGACTTAAGAAAAAGTAGATAAAACATCTCCTTGTCTGCTTGCATTCCAGCTTGAAAAGTTGTTTAGAAATCTTTCAATAAACCTATCAGCTCCGCAAATAAGCTCTCTACCAACAGTTAATGTTTGCATTTCCCCCAACACCTTGCCTGTGGTAGTATGAAAAAATGCCCATCAGAGAAGAATATATGTATTGGTGGATTCAATATGCTTTTAGAACATGCAAGACAACCAGGGGTGGGTTTCTGCCAGTTTTAACCTCTTCTATAGAAGAGGTTACACAAATCTACAGTGCCATTTAGAACTGGTTCCAGCTCCCTCCCCCCCACCTGTCCGCACATCATCAAGATGAAGAGCGAAAGGAGAAGTCTGGGAGTTGAAGTCCACAAGTCTTAAAGCTGTCAAGTTTGAACACCCCTGGGGGTTTTTTTCTAAAGGGTTAGGGTGCAAAGGTCTTGTAGCTTGACCGCTGTAAGACTTGCGTGCTTCAATGCCAAAGTTCCTGAGCCAACATGACTGGAGGAGGAATTCTGGGAGTTGAGGTCCACAAGTCTTTAAGCTGTCAAGTTTGAACCCCCCTGGTGTTTTTTTCTAAAGGGTTAGGGGTGCAAGTGTCTTGTAACTTGACATCTTTAAGACTTGTGTGCTTCAAATGTCAGAGTTTCTGAGCCAACATTTTGGTTGCTAAGCGAGAGCATTGGTAAGTGAGTTTCACCGCATTTTACAAGTTGGCCACGCCCACCCAATCACATGACTGCCAAGCCACCCACCTGGTCACATGGCCGGCGAGCTACTCCCACAAAGCAGGCCACACCTACAGAAGAGGTTCTAAAAAAATTTGAAACCCACCACTGAAGACAACCTACGTTAATATGTTTTTGTATCCTACAAAGCACCTATTATAAAAGGAGCTGTAGATAAGTGCTTTGCATGCAAGAAGTCTCAAATTCCATATAATTATCTCAAACAAAAAACAACAACAAAAAACAAAGCACAAACAAAATCTTCAGCTACCACACAGCTTTCCACAACCCAGTCCTGTTCAAATACATCAAACTACAAGTCCCATAATTTCCAACTAGCTCTTCCTGAGAGCTAGTTGAAATTATGAGTAAGTTCTCTTACTGAGAACTACAAGATTTGCAGTTTAGCACAACTGGTAGATACCAGATTGATGGAAGATGCAGTGGGCAAAGGTTTTTCATCAATCCTAAAAGTCTAGAGATTTGCTATTAATAATAGGGAACAGTACTACCAAGAAATTAGCTTTATTTGTAATAACACCCTGATGAACAAAATGTCTGTTATTTTTAATTATTTCTTCTCATCATGAGCTCAAATCCTTTTATAGTAATTAAATGTATTACTGATGTGTCAGTCACAGCTAAGGTTTAATCCACATTATGTATTTATTCCATGCCAATAATAAACTAATAAATTTCCAAATATATAACTTCTTTTTTTCCTAATAATCCTGTGCTTTGGAGTAATAGCTGGTCTACCTGATTGTATGCTGAAAAAGGCATGTAACATCTTGCAAAAACAAAATTAAATCTGAAATATATATATATATATATATATATATATATATATATATATGTATGTATGTATGTATGTATGTATGTATGTATGTATGTATGTATGTATGTATGTATGTATGTATATATGTATATGTATATGTATATGTATATGTATATGTATATGTATATGTATATGTATATGTATATGTATATGTATATGTATATGTATATGTATATGTATATGTATATGTATATGTATATGTATATGTATATGTATATGTATATGTATATATGTATATATATAAAATAAAATAGCACAAGAATCCTAACTTAAAACAATACATTTACATATACCTTTGCATACCATTTGTACTTGTCTCACAATGTCTTGATGGAAAAAATAATAATGAGAAGAAAGCTTCTTAGTGAAGCCACTTTAAATAAAGGAGCTTTTGGGGGGACAAAGCTTTGTAATTGAACTTATCCACATAACATTATAAGAAAAAATTGCTTGTTGAGATGCATCATCTTTCATTATTTTAATTAGGATGTTTTACCCCAGCTAACAAAAAGGCAAGCAAAAAGCTTGCAGCAGGGCTGAGGTGCTCTTTATAAGATAATTTTTCCAGCCCTTTTCTCCTTTTTGCTATTATTGCTGTTATTAAATGTGTAATTATTCATTAATAATACAATATGAATTTGTATTTTAGTTTGTTAATTAGTTTAGAAAGAGAAGGAAGAATTGTACATTTGTCCCATATGTTATATGGAGCTATTCTTCTATAGAGGCTATTTGTTTATACCTTATAGGATAGAAATGTCTAATATTAACCAAGTCTTGTTAGAATCGAGAACAGCAGTTACTGCTCTTTAAATATTGCAATATAACATTTTTGTTGCAATTACATTTTTTTTGCTTAGAATTTTATTCTATTAGTAGCGAATGATGAACATGACATTCATTTGTGCTATTGTATAAATACATTTCTGTCCCACTTTACTTGCTGTATCATAGTTCAATTCTTGTCAAAATATTTCAGCCAAACAACAATAAACATTTAAAGTTGCATATTTTTGCCTTGCAATGCTATTTTTTCAAATAATACATTTCTGTCTTGTATCTGCAGTGAAATATATTTCAAACTGAAAAATTTTAAGCGAGAGAGATCATCCTACCTGTCTGCATCACCGAGACCCAGTGAGGTGTTGCGTTGTAAAGTTTCCCTCACAGCAGCCATCCCATCAGGAAGTCTGTTTAATCTTCGTGTATAAAGGCCCAATCCACCATCAGTCATGTACCTGTAAATAATAATAACAATAATTCACCGTTAGTGACATTTCAAAAGGCAACTTTACTTGGAACAGCTTACATTCCGCAACCGATATCTGTGACACCATCAAACATCCACATCTGCCTATCCCATGTCGATATGAGGACAAAAATGCCAAATTCAGCCTGAACACCTCACTGACTGCAACAAATCAAAAGTTAAGCAGGCAAACGGATCAAAATAACATGTACAGATCTAAATTCTATGGATTTCTATGTACCATCTTTTTAAGCTAATTCTGGCATAAACTGCAACGTATTTTGATTAGTTAGTTTATATTCATTATATAAAAGTCTGAAAAATGAGAGCTTGGCAAAGATATATGCTATCAATTCTATCAGGAAATGCTAGTGCTAATTTGCTTACTGACTTAAAACTGACAATTTCCTTCAGAAATAAAGAGGTTAGATAAAACTTACGTCTAGTACTGTGGATGTATATAAACTGAATTGTTAAAGTTTCTGTGATTATCTGCTTCCATGAAGTACAATGTAAGTAAGGTAATTAAGGTGCAGCAAGCATTCCACTCATAGTTATAAAGTAACTAGCTTCCAAGTTACTATTATACCTCTTGTTTGAGCACCACATTCAGAGCCTCAGCTAATGCATACTTGAAGAACCAAGTGTCATCCCTAATGTTTTTAGCAATAAGCACAGAAAAAGACAGTAAACTCAGAACTGTTTGAAAGAATCATTTCCACATGAATGCTGAGTTACTTGGTTGTACTGATAGTATCTGCAGACTGTGATCTACAAGATACTTTGGATGTAAAGAATAGGTGTGTGTATAGTATGGTGTTTATACGAGCCTGCTTTCCAGAATATATTCTAGCATGTAGAAGTTGACCATTCCTGGCCTAGAGAACACATCTCCCCAAATGCCACTGAATACAAACCACTCAGCTATACCCTAATTACTGCTTACTTCTAGCCATCAACAAGAAAGTTTCTAGGAACTTTCTTCAAAGAATTTAATCTCTTGTCTGCAGACAGCAGATAGGTATAGTTCTTCTACACCTATGAACAAATGAATAAAAATAATGCCTTTTATATGTTGGTGTACAAATATTTAACTCTCCCAATAATTGTTTTGAAGTACCCATTAGGATGAAACCAAGCCAATTTTAACAGAGAATGCTCTTACAGAACACTGATACTGGCTATAGTCCCACTGAATTCCAGAAGTATCAGGATATTAATGGTATTAGAGAGTAAAAGCCTCTTGGGAATTGTAAAAAAAAATCAGAACATATGTACATCACATTGGCCTCAAAATCTACTACATACAGGATTGTCAAATCTGCTCTGCCAGAGTTTGATAATAGTAAACAAAATATGAAACCTATTGGTATTTTTAATTAGGCTATCCAGATTGGTTTGCTTATCATTGTATTTTGCTAATTTAATCTTTGCATTGTTTTAGCTGTTTTGTAATATTACAGAGAAACTGAATCTTTATAGAAATATTTGTCAGCCTGCTATTTTGACTCAATTACACACTCTGATCCAGGAAAGAGGAGGGGTGCGGAATTTAAAGGTCCCAAGAGGATAGAGCCAAAATTGGACGCGAAAGTAGTATGTCCCTATGTTTATGTGCATCTTATCTTGACTAATTTAGAGTGGAAACTCTATCTAAGCAAATTCTACTAATTGACCCTATGAATACAATTAATGAAAATCTTGGCAGGAATCCCAATCTAATTCATAAAAAATCCCATCCCAACATGTATCAGATTAAATATTACTGGTCCGTTCCTTGTTATAACTTTTTGTTGTAGTACAACTTCTCTAAAGCCAAATCAGATGCCCTTAATTATTGCAACTAGGCATGAATTTCTATGCAGTTACCTGTAGTTCCCTACCATAAATCCAGAATTACTGTTTATTTGTATGCTTTATTTTGTAACTTGCTGAGTGACTGAACAGGAAGAAATTAGAAAATTTTGGCAACCCAACTGGAATAGGCAAACACAAGAAGAAGAGCCAGGCATGGGGAGATTATTCATTGTTTGCTAAGGGTAATTCACTGCCAACTGCTGCTAACAATTTCCTGAATACAGGAAATAATTATTCCATTCTACTCTGCTCTAGCCAGATCTAGTTCTGGACACCACATTGAAGGACACCGTTCATTCAAAAAGAACAGTAACAATTGGAGCAAATTTAGAGGATGGCTACCAAGAAGATGAGGAGTCTGGAAAGAGCTATAAGGAAAAGTTAAGGCACTTAGCAGTGGTGGGTTTCGAAACCTGTTCCAACAGGTACAGTTGGAATGGGCCCGGTGTCGTCCAAATGGACGTGCACAGCGTGCACATGTGTCTTACCACTTCCAGGAACCTCCAAAATGTTCCAGCTGCTCAACGGAGTATCGCGCAGGCACTGTATGCACCATGCACATGTGCAGAAGCGCTGAAGACTTAAAAGACCGGTAAGAAGCTCAGGCAGGCGGGCCTTCTGGAGCACCGTACCGGAACGGTATCCAGTGCTCTGGGTAGGCTCCAGTACACCCATACCGGGGTGTACCACCTGCAACCCACCATTGGCACCTAGGTACATTTAAATCATAGAAGAGACAGCTAAAAGGGAAGCTATGATAGCAGTCTTCAGATATCTGAAGGACTGTCAAATAGAAGAATGATAGACATTCTTTGTTGTCCAAGACAGCAGATCTAGAACCAGAATTAATAGCAAGATGGGTTGCTACAGGTTCAGCCAGGTTCCGGAGAACCAATAGCTAACGTTATGGCTGGTTTGGAGAACCTCAAAATCGCATCCTTGGCTGCCCCCTCCCACCTCTCCCTGCCCCTCACAGGAGTCTCCATGTGGCCTGTTTTGGATGAGAGGTAAGTGTAGGGCCCGCGTGGAGGCTCGGGGAGAGGGAAAAACAGGCTTCCTGGAAACTCTGGGAGGCCTCTGGAGCCTGGGGAAGGCAAAAATACCCCTCCCCCTGTGGTGCAGGAGGCCAACTAGGCCATACCCACCATGGACATGCCCACCCAACAACCAGGCAGAGAACCCGTTCTGAGATTTTTGAAGCCCACCCCTGATTAAAAAATACAATGAAGCCACTTCAATCTAAATTTCAGAATGAATTTCTAGACTGCATAAACTATCAACCAGGGAACCATGAAGTGATTGTGAGCAAGCTAACAGTTTCTAGATATAGTCAACTAACACATGGGAGCACAGTTTGTAGTATATCACATAGGTGGCAGGTTAATTTGCGCTGCAGAAAAACTAGGAAGCGATGCCTTAATGAACTGACTGACAAAAGAAGGCAGAAGATTCCTATTGCATTTCTAAAATTCTGGACTTCATCCCTAATTTATTTATTAAAACCCTTTATTGAAATCAGTGTGATTCTCACTTTCTTGCTTGTGCCCTGAGATCTGGAGCTTGACAGACATCTGAGGCTGAATAGTCATGTATCAGAAATAGTGCAATAGATCCAGCCCTGAGCAGAAAGTTGAACTAGAAATTCTCTAAATTACCTTCTTATTCCCACCTTTGCATGAACATATAAATACCCTCCTATCTGAGCATTCACTTAATTTTAATCCGATCCAAACTGAGGTTTCCTCATAAATCGTTCTTTATGTCATTCCATTTCCTACTCTGATTCCAGCACCAAAATTCTCTTCTCTTTTCCATCTGTGTCTGTTTGTTTACCCATATAGATCCGGATACAGCTTTCCTCACTGATGAAATAATTACAAGCCTCTCTAGCTAGTCCCATATGTGGAAACCTAATAATAAAGTACAAGTTTCAAGTAATGTGTTTTGCATGGAAGATCTGGATAAATAGAGACTTGAGCAATCTACATACTACTAAAAACTCTTGCTCTTATGATCTTTAACTGGGTGAAATGGTCCAGCACAGGGCAACAGTTTTTGAACCATGTTACCTCAGATTGGCTAATTTACAAAATGTGTCCAAAATCCAGGATCCAAGACTCCTGAGGGAATGAAATATGGGCAAGTTGCAGCTGCTTCAGTGTTACTGGCTACTGTGGCTGAAATGTGATCTTTGTATTCAACATTTTGTGACAGTTTCCAAGCCAGTCTCACAATCCCTCACTCTCTTCCCCGCCAAGCAACAGCAATTTACCTGCTTGCTGGAAAAGGAAGAGGAAAGGAAAGAAGGGAAAGAACAGGGGGGAAGGAACACTGAACAGCTTTCCCGGTCCCTTCTACACCACCACCCCGCACTTCCCCAACCTATGTCATCTCCTGTGCACTTTCCCTGACCTGCACCTTCTCATATGCCTACAGCACTTCTTGCATGTTTTCATGCACCTTTTCCGACCCACACCACTCCATGCATACCTTCCCTAACCTATGCAGGGTTTCTTGTTCACTCTCATGTATCATCCCTGACCCATGCTCCTCCTGCCCACCTTCCTTGACCCATGCAGCATCTCTTTGGAATCCTCATCCATGCTGATCCCCATGCCCCATTCTGACTGTCTTAGCACCTCTCATACACTCCAGCAGCTCCCATGTATTCTTCTTGAACCACATCATTCTCCTCATCCCACTTTATCCATGAGGCAACTCTTATACAACCTAATGACCCAAAGACAGGACTAGTACTGCCCTCAATATTAAAATATAACAAAATGAGTCTAGATCCAAACCATTATTGTTTAAGCAGGATAGTTTCAACAAATGGAGCTCCCACAATTATCTTCACATTTTAAAAAATGCACAGCAATGACTAGAGTACAGAATATTTCAGACCATAGGATAACATGCCATTTCCAATTTCATTGTAAAATCCAAGCAGCAGACATTATGCAGTACCAATATTGATACTGTATTGGAATATTATTAAATGGAGTATTTCTTATAGACTTTTTATAGATTTCCACTTAAGAAAAAACTAATCTGAATATGTTTGGAGTTTATGATTCTCTACATGCTTTCTGATATAGTATCCCAAACCATATCAATATTTTCAGCACATGAGGATTAACAGATTGTAAAATGCAACTGTGGAAAATTTCCGAATGAAGTTTTCACGTTAAAAATAGAAATGAAAGAAGTAAAACAAACAATGAAAGAGAACTGAAAAGTTCTGATAAGCTACATTTTAGAAGCTTTTTAAGTAATCTTAATAACCTTAATTCACACAAGGTTCATATTAAACTAGATATGCTGAAAGTAAAGTTTCTTCATGTAACTAATATGAACAAATGAAGTCCAAACATAAAAAATATTTTTTTTAAATTATGCACATTATACTTAAATAAATTATACAGCTTTTAAAATCAACTGCAGTTTAAATGTCTATCGCTATGGACATTTAACAACAACAACAAAACCTTAAGCCAGTCTTCCTCAAACTTCCTGGGGCTACAACCTTCTGAAATGCATAGTGCAAAGAGTTTACAGTAGAATCCCACTGATCAAGTGCCAGATTGTGGAAAGCTAATCCTAATTTACAGTATAGCGAAAATGTCCCAGGCGTCTCTGAATTTGAATTCCCACCTTCTCTTCCTCTAGATTCCTTACAATTCAACAATACAAATCCAACTATGCAACAAGCAAAAAGAAAACAGTGAAGTTGATACCTTTGGCAAGCGTTCAGCAAAATAACATACTTTACTAAGTCATGAATGAAGCGTTATTTCCTTTCAACCTTTCCGTTGCCGGTCTGAAAACACTGGCCAAATTATCTGAAGAGTCTGAATATGTTCTTCAGTTCTGCAACATTTCTGCCATTGACTGACTTTTCTTTTAAAGACTCTTCTTTGCCAAGGAAGAGGAGGAGGGATAGGAGGGGAAAGAAGAAGAAGAAGAAAGGAAGCTTCCTCTCAGACAATTTAAATGTTATAACTTCTATGCTGATGTTCTTGCAGTAAATGGAAAAAATAGTGCTTTGTTCAGCACTGATCCCATTTCTGCCTTCTGAAGAAAAAAAATCACTGACTTACACTGTCAGCTATAATAGATAACCCCAAACTATAATGCCCCAAACAAGATATAAACTTCAGAAGCAACAAGGAGGAAAAAGGAAAACGTAATGGATGTAAGTCAGCTCTGAGGAGTCTCTACTGGTGCAAGAACAATAAACAATTGTCCCTCTGGAGTTTCACAAAGAGGTTGCTAAGCTAGTTAAAACTAAGGACAGGACTATTCTCAGTTCTGCTCTGTCCATGGGGACAAGACACAATACTTTCCCCTCAACTGCATAAACAAGGAGGTCAGTTTCAATGGCAGTGAGAGAAGCAAGTCTCCAATCTTTCATTTATTATAACGTTTGTTTGCAAGATGTTACAGACCTCAAACTTAAAATGGGAAAAGCAAATGCAAGTGTTAAGAAACAAGGGCATTTCAATGTGATTTTTTTTTAAAAAATAAGAAAATAAATTTTAAAAAAGAATATGCGAGCGAGTGTGTGTGCATGCATATTAGTGTGTATACAGAGATGCACAGGCATTCCGTGAATAGATTTGCTACCATCACTATATTGGACAGAGGTTGACAGTGAATTCTTTTGGGGTAAATAACTTTCCAATGCCTGTTTGTTACAATCAATTTTTCATCTTGTAAAAGTTGATACAGAAATGGAGGCCAAATATTATTTATTTATTAGATTTATATTGCTGCCTATTCGCACACTCAAGTCAAGGTGACTCAAGTCGGCTTACAAGAATATAAAAACATCATATAAGAAACAATAAAACTAATAAAAGAGAGAATCATACACACACACACACACACACACACACACACACACAGTAATAAAACTGAAGTAAATTAAACACTTTTGAAACTCCACTGATTTTAGGACAACTAATAATATACCTACAAATTTCTCTTGAGATCTGTGAGTAGATTAGATGATTACAGAATTATTCCTGTAAACCAGCATCCTCTAACATAGTGCTACATTGTTTTGGACACCCATTGTTCCTACTATCGGAGAACTGCTATGGGGAAGGTTGGTACCATCTAGGCAGCCATATTTAGCTGATTCAGGCCAGATGACAAAAATCTCGTTAAACGTGCAATGATCTACTGTCTTCCTTTTAAAAACAAAATTGTCCCTTCCCATCTACTTTGCTCATGTTCTCCAGATTTTATAATTTCAGGCAAGAAGATGCAATGTTGTGCTAAAAGAACCCTGACACACAGCAGAGAGGTTGCAGTGGAAGATATTCATATTTCTAAGTGGACACAGGTAAAACAGGACCAGGTAAAAGCAGCATGTTTTTCCTCCCCAGTGCAAAAGCAATGTATGTCACATGAGCTGAGTATCAGACAGTCACACACAAAAATAACTTTGAGCCTTAAAGCTTCTCATAATAACAAATTATGGGGCCTGCAGATTAGACTAATGAACAAACCCCTGCATGTGTACACCAGACATACTCAGACTAGTACATCAATGTGTACACAACAAAAGCTGTGTTCACAAACCAGAAGGGGGTTGCCTAATTTAGATAATAACCCTTTATCTGTGACAGAATCTTCTAGCCAGTCAGTTTATACGTTACATATATAAAAATTTGAGAATGAAAAGAAAAAAACCTCCACTGAAGTGCATTTTTGTCCTGCTCTAACCAGGCTAATAGACAAGATTCTTTTCTGCTTTGTTCTGCTCTGAAAGTATGATACCAAATTGAAAATTAATGTTGAATAAGTTGACACTGTGGTACAAAGGTTAATATCATAAGACTGTGAAGTGGTCTTTAAATGACTTTTGGAGGATTAAAGAAATACTGAATTTGGTGGGACTTAAATTGCAGTGAACATAAAAATGGAATTCAACCTTTTTTTTCTTCATAAGCATTTCTGTTTCACCTAATATTTTTCAAATATTACTAAATATCCTATATCAAATATCACAGGATGTGGTACTTTAATGTAAACAGAATAATCGTCTTTTTGCAAATGACAAAATCATCATGATTTGATGTGGATTCTTGATTCATCAGTTTGGGAACTTTTAAACTATCCAGTCTCCAAGGAGTCAAACAGCAGCCATCAGCCATAATCCCTCATTCTCAAAACACCATTCATGTCCCAAATATTACTTTAACCTCCCACTACGAATAATGTACTTTTTACCACCACCCCTCAGAACAAAGGCTCTGTGTGTGTATATATGAATGACAAATGTTTAAGGAAAATAACAGTTGCTGAAAATATGAATACAAAAGTCAAGAGATTTAACATTCTAGAACAGGTGACAGGATGACATTGGATCCTGTTTTATATTGTGTATATTATTATGCTACCATTTGTTGAATATTGCCTTTCTGCTACCACTATTGAAAGTTACAACACAGAGATAAAGCCATTTGGAATTTCTAATATGGTACTACGTTATAATATATGGTAAAAGTTTATAATATAGTAAAAATATACATGATCGTGTTACCAACAATCTAAGAAAAAAATACAGGGAAGTTTAATATATAAATAGAAATAAAACAGCATACAAATTTGTGCTGGCCTACAAAGTAAGAAAATTTCATCCTGTTTCCTTTCCTAGAGGGAAGAATAGTCACTCCCTGGTAACTACTCATTCGTTTGCAAATTATATGAAACAATTCAAATGTGCATTTTTCCAGGAAATACATATTTGAAATTATTCCTTCAAATGTCAGTTTACACAACATCATGCTATCACCTACTTAAATATCCTATAGCAGAAGTTGCATTATTTGTGTGCTACTACAGAAAAACCTTCTGCTTAAATTGATTATAGGTGGTCTTCGACTTATGTCCATTCATTCAGTGACCATTCAAAGTTATGACAGCGCTGAAAAAATATACATAAACCTCAAAGTTCCAGCCATAGCATTGCATAGTTCCCATGGGCATATACAGAATAACAGAGTTGGAACGGACCTCGTAGGTCTTCTAGTCCAATCCCCTGTTTAGGGAGGAAACCCTACACCACTTCAGACAAATGGTCATCCAATCTCTTCTTAAAAACTTCCAGTGTTGGAGCATTCACAACTTTTGGAGCAAGTTGTTCCACTGATTAATTGTTCTAACTGTCAGGAAATGTCTCCTTAGTTCTAGGTTGCTTCTCTTCCTGGTGCAAAGACCAGACAAGATTACCAGTGGGGTGGAATTGAGAAAGGTTAGTGAAACTAACAGTAATAACCTCTGGTAATCTATTACTTTTGGATCAGCCAAAATGATTATAAGTTGGACACTCAGATGTCTATCTCACAATTATGACATTGCAGTGATCTGCAGTCACATGGCTCCCATTTGTGATCTTCTCTGCTAGCTTCCCACAAGCAAAATTAAGTGAGAAAGGTTACAAGTTGTTTCAGTAAGTTACTCTTCCTTTTTTCCCCTGTCCATAGAAACCCTACTGCCTGTGTGTGGCCTGCAACCCACCATCCCCAGGTCTTTCCCAACCTTCACATAGCCTGCAACCAACCTTCCCAAAGTTTCCCCATGTTCCTTACCTGGGAGTCCCCCTCTTCCTACCTAACAACTTGCATGTCCTGGGATTAGGAGCAAATGGGGCTGCCTGGGATTGTTATCATTTGACGTAATACTTTACCACTTAGTGATGGCAAATCTGGGCAGCCCCAGTTGCTATCATAATCCAAGGTTAGCTATACTTTAGATGATGGGACATGGAACAAAATATTTTAAACTGTTATAATCATATGTTCCTTAAGAGGAAATAGTTATTCTATTTAAGCTTGCTTGCTGTATTTCATCCTCTTTTATTCACAGCATTGAAGAACATTGAACCAATGAATGTTGGCTCTCTAAAAATGTGTCTTCTTCAAGGTATCAATATTTTTTTGTTTTTTTCTGTTCATTCATTCATCTTCTCCTTTCCCCGTCTTTATTCCTCCCATTCTTTTATTTTTTATCTCTTATTCAGGAGGACTCTATAGCATTTTTTTCCAACTAACAAATGTTACTAACAGGTGTAAGCTTTTGTCAGCTGCAGCCACCACAGCCTAACACAGTTCTCTTCCTGCAATGTACTCCTCTTTCTTCTTCTTCTTTCTCGCATCTCATGCCATGCCACTGTCTTCCTTCTTATCTTAATTAATTCAGCACCAACAGAACATAAGCATTTTTATCCTGACAGCTAATCACACAGCGTAAGACAATGAGCATCTGTATCTTGCAGTGTGGATGAAATGCTCTGTAAAAAGATCCTCCTTATTGGTATTATGTGTGATCTTAGCAATTCCTACCAAGAAGTAAGAAAATACCACAGATAATAAACTTCAATTGCTTATTGAAACAATTGGGAAACTATGAAGAAAGGAGGTATAATAAGTAAAATGGAAAATAAATTTCCCATATTCAAAAAAGAACATATCATAGTACAGTTCTGAAACAGACTAATGCTACAGTGGTAGTAAGAAAAATTGCACCCTACTTTCTTGGGGGGGGGGACTGTTCCATAAAAACTTTTTGTAACCTTGGCATACCTGCTGGGACAGAGATCTGAGAAATTTCTAATACCATTTCAAGTTGCAACGAGTACTGAAGGGCAGCAGTTGTACATTTAGTGATACAAGTTCCATAAAATCCTCAATCACTGACAATCACACATCATTCATTAAACCAATATATTAATTGTCAGTACAGGTGGTTTCATATTTCCTACATTCCAGTGAATGTTTAGCCTGTTTTATTTCTTTTTTACTCTTCCAGGCTTGTGGTTATAATATGCCTATAACAAACACAAACCATTCAAGGGAAAAACATAATGCAAAGCTCTCAGTTTATCTTTAGCAGCAAATAAATGGGGAGCAATTAATATGACGCTAGTAGCACCTTATTTAATTTTTTGCTTACGTCTTGACTTTGTTGTACCCATCCAGAATCCGCCTGAATCAGAACAAGCTACAAACATTATAAAATAAATAAATGAAATTGCAGCAGAAAAAGGATACTCAATAGTCTATGAACTAATTCAAGAAACCGTCACATGAATAAAATAATGATTTATAGATAATCTCCAAAGGAACAGGAAATGTAGCCGAACACACTGAGGAATTTTAATTAAAATCCGAATAACTACGCTGGTTAATACTTGTTGAATTCTAGGAAATGTATACATTTACAGCTATTCAAGATGATTAAAATTTGAAGTGGCTGAAAGCAAAAGATATAGCTATCATTTCCTAAATATATATATTTTTTAAAAAAATAAAGCTCTAAGGAGAGAAATAAAACCCCAAAGCTTCACTCCAAACTTCAGATCCATTTTATGAGCAAAGGCCAACTACTGCTGAATTCCCTTGCTAACAAAACTTTGTCCCATTCTGCCAATTGCTAGTGCCTCAAACATTTTGTCCTTCCAAGCCTCCTTTGTGAGCAACACTATTTCTCATTATCACTATGAAAAAGAGAACCTGAACAGAATTCTTTTGAAAAGGGATAAAAACAGAAATTAGACTGAATCAGGCCATGTCTTTAGAGATTAAATGCGTTATGTATATGTGTGCAGGATCCTATAGTGGCCTATTGGGTAAAAAAATACTTTCCACCCAGTTTTTACAGCTTTAATTGCTCTTTGATTATCCCTGCAGTTTACATGGCAAGAATTCAGAAGTGGTTTGCTATTGCCATCTTCCTAAGCTGAGTAAGAGTGACTGGCCCAAAGTCACCCAGATGGCTCAGTACTTAAGGCAGGACTAGAACTTATAGTTTCCCATTTCTAGCCTGGTGCCTTAATCACTACAGAATCTTTCTAAGTTATTAGCCACCCTTTTTTTTTTACTTTTATGTGTATTTTATACATAAAGATGACCATTACCAGAAGACTGAATGTCTAATCATTGTTAACATAGCTTTGCATTGTTCTCTAAGTTGTTTTTAATAACACTTGATGCCAAAACCTTTGAACATCTCTGATACATCCATGGCTGGCATGCTTCCCTTGAAAAAGGTGATATGTAGTTTAAGTCATTGTAACTAAATTTCTTATAATAGAAATTCAAAGACAGAGTAGTTGAAATTTGGATTAAACAAATTAACTCCACTACCCAATTTTTGTTTATATCTTGAAACCTCTAAGTTCCTCTCAAACCTCTCAATTTAGCAATCCAGTGCTTAACTATTAGATTGAATAACTTTACTTTCTGTTCATAAAACATATTCAAGTAAAAGCCATTGGAAAGTCGGGTTCCTAGCAAGGAGGAGAAAATATGAAATAATTAGCCATGATGGCTAAATATTACCTCCAGTATTAGAAGCAATATTCCTCTGAAATTATACATTGGGGGTTGCAGTGCTTCACAAACATCATGCTCATGGACTAATTATTAAGGAAACAAAATGCAGTACATGGTCTCATCTAGTACAATTCTGATATTCTTAATGGGGGAGTTAGCACTGTGGGATAGTACTATCTATGCACTTTTTCAAAGAGATAGTAATTTCTGTGTCCACCTTAACTGTCTAACCGCAGACTATTCAATATGTTAGAATAGTATTATATTGTGTTTGGTTTGACTCCAAGTGACCGTATGTACAAATGTTTGCCATCCAGTTCTGTTTTTTAATATTGTCTTTTAACAGCTGGTGGGCACTTTGAGCCAGCATCTGCATGCCTCTGGCACTGACTGTTGCCATGCTTGGAGTTGAACAGCACTCAACATGGAAGTATCATCTATATCAGGAGTCCTCAACCACTGGTCCCTGATGAGGCACTGTTCTGAGGCATGCCAGCAACCTGGCCACTCAAACACACAAAGCCCTATCCATGGGACACAGGTAGCATACAAAACTATGCTCCCTCTGGTTTGTAGAAAAACCTCTCTCCATGGAACTGGTCCCTGGTGCCCAAAAGCTGGGGGAGCTCTGATCTATGTGACACAGCACTGTAGGCAAGGGCATGGCCAGTCTGATTTGATAGTCATGGCAGCCATAGTGGCCATCACCAAATGGTGAGAAAACACTAGGTTAAATATACCAAGATCTAATACATAGGTTCAATAGAATTTAAAAAAAGTCTTTGATGAGCTATTTTAGCTTTTAGTTACTGAAGTGTAAAACCTGTTGATTTCACAACTAGAATGCAAAACTACTGAATTTTAGTTTGGAAAACATGTGAGAACTTTACCTCAATGTCTCTCTCTCTCTCTCTCTCTGTGTGTGTGTGTGTGTGTGTGTGTGTGTGTGTGTGTGTAGATGCAGTTTAAGAAATAAGAATAAAGCACTTTATTTTTTCTAGTGAAACATTAATTCACTGCAGATTTGCATTTTTCTGATTTTTCTTTCTACTAGATTAATGTTAGTGCCAAACCATGCTTTTTACTCCCCTATTTTGTCCACTCATCAAACTTAACTGGCCACCAACTCTTGTCAACTTGATCTTTCTGGTCAAAGACTGGAATGCAAAATCTGCCCACAAGCCCTGCCTTTCAAGAGAAAACAAAGAAATGAATAACCAGTTAACTGGGGTCAATTCAAGTTTCAGTCTGCACAAACTTGAACAGATGAGTGAAATCAAGTCAGGGTGTAGCTCAGTCATAAGCTCTTATGTTGTATTTTGTTGTCATGTAGCCAAAATACTCAATTAACCCAAGTGACTTTAAAAAAAAAAGATATGCACAACTTAAAATATCCTGAACATCAACTTTCCATCTAATTAAAGGGTTCGGTACAATCAAACTGTGAAAGAGCCAACGTGTAGTTATTTAAAAATGTTTAACGCCACACATTTTTTTTGCATGCACATTTTCAAAAGCAGACTCTGTTTTTTGAGTGGGAAAAGCCTGTGACAAAGGGAATGAACAAAAATGTGCCACTAAATATAAAGATAACATAAAAAGTTCTAAAAGTTTCTTATATTTTTGTGGGTCCGTTCCATTTAAAACCAGCTCTTGGAAAACATTCCAGAGGCATTCCACATGTCTACTTTGCAAGCATCCTAAGTGCCATAGGATTACTTTCCTTCTATGAATCAAGACAAAAAAAGAGCAAGGATGAATATTAAGCACAGAGCTTAGCAGCTATTTGGATTTGAGAGGGGAAAAGTGATTTGGAGGTCACACACCCTACCTTTCAGCAGCAACTTAAAGAAGCCACATTTTTTCTTAGAAAAGATGCATTTGATTTAAAGAGTCATCAACAGATATAATGGCATGCCTACATTCACGCTGAATCCCCTGATTTTATTTATGAAATTTTTATGACTGCCTATCTCACAAGAAGTGACTCTGAGAAACGTACAACAATTAAGAAAAGCAATCAATATATAAAAACAATCAATATTAAAAACTGTATCTTATATTATATATTATTTATAAATATAAAAATCATTAAAATATACAAAACAGAAGAGAGCAAATATTAAACATAACAAGGAAGCCATTTCAGAATGTCACAAGTCCCCTGGCACCCTCAGACCAGATGACATAGCCTGGTCTCGAAGGACTTATGGAAACATTAGCAGGGAGGAGATAACCTACATTCTGGGAGAATGTTTCATAAGGCAGGTGCTATGGTACATATGACCTACAGTAGGAGATGACTAGGCTGAGCCCAAAGGAAAGGTCAAACGCATCATCAATCATGAGTCCCTTCATACCCACAAGAGATCTAAGTCCAACCCACCTTGAATTCCTTTGATTCTTACCTACTGCCAATTTGCTTGGACCATTAGTAGTTCAGATTCTTGTAGAGAGCTTAAGTTTGCAATAAATGTTTATACCCATTTGAGCTGCCAGACCTTCAATATTTCCCTGGTGCTTGACACCTACCTCTTGGGACACATCAAGTCCTGGCCAATGGGATTCAAAACATGTCTCCTCTGCCTGATCTTGTGGGATAGACAGATATAGTCAAGGAAAGGCAGTCCTTAAGTGACATGGTCCCATGCCAAGAAAAGGCTTTAAAGATTAAAACCAGCACTTAAAATTGGACCTAAAAGCAAACTGGTAACCAATGCTGCTTATGGAACAGAAATGTGACTTGTGCTATTTCAATACATCTATGCCAGTGCATTCCTACCAGTTGAAACTTCTTGATACTCTCTGCGGGCAGCCCCATGAATGTGAGTTTAATATTGGCAAGTTCAATTATACTGAATTAATTTCTATTCCAGTTATGAGGTTGGAATTTCATGTGATTGTACAACACATTTCCCTGAGACACATAGCCTCTCAAAATGAGGAAATGGCTTCAATGCTGCTGTGTGTAGGATATCTCAGGGTTAATTAGAGATCAAGGTTATCTTGGTGATCAGGAGCAGTACTGGGAAATCAAGGTGATAGGGATGTAATTATGCTTCCATTGTTCATTTATCACAAGAATTATCTTATTTTGGTATTCAGTCTAACAATTTTTGTAATAGAAGCTGAATAATGAAAACCATAGCATTTTGGAGCCAGCTTTTATTGAGGCATTAAATTTACATTAGAGATAGTTAGCTTAAAAGTAAAACTGTTAAGATATGTAATTAAGAAATACTGGCTGGATTTATATAATGCAAATTAAAAATGTGGTTTGCTTTATATGGTTTGACATATAAACATAATCATTATGGACCACAAATGTTATGATTTACAATATGCTGTATGAACTCATACATTATAGTTTGTTTAACAAACCAGAATGCAGTTGGGACTTAGCATAATGTATGAACTCAACCTAAATATTGAAATGAGACTTCTTCTTTCACAGAATGCTATCAAGGGATAGAAGCTAATACAATAATTTTGTCTAAAGCAAGAACAATTTCTACATTTAATCAGTAAATTAAGCTAGCAGCTTGCAAGTACGGTATATATAGTTTAGATGCAAATTCAAACTTCAGTCAAACTTGCAAGTAGCTAAGATGAGCTACAAAGCCACATATCCAAAATCCATGTGGTAGTTATTACTGCACATTATCCATAAGTGTGGTGTGTCAGCTTGTGGTTTCTACTTAAAATCTAATAGAAAGTAAATAAAAATATAGCAGAATGTAGAATTTATGGCTAAAATAATATGTTGATTAAATTTCAGAACAACCAGTGCAGTTAAAACTGACTGGGGGATAATTAATGAGGAAAAGAATGCTAACATTTATTTATAATGTTAAAGCTCTTCAAAAATGTATTCCTTTGCTCTTTAAAAGATGCACATGGTAAGATTACAGGGAAGAAAAACCCTGAAATTTGTGCAGTCGATGTTCTAGTTTCACACCCACTATCTTGCAGATTGTTTGAAATGTGAACATGAACAGAACTGAAACTATTTCTACCCATCCATCTTTCAAATGTCTGGGGGCAAATAAACTTGCTGTGACCTTGGGTAGCTCTAGAGGGAAAGGTATTGCTATATATTCATGGCTAAAGTACAGTTGAAATCATGGGTATGCTAAAAAAGAAATAAGCAGCCTAGCTTTAGTTCCTCAAGAAGGAAACAGATTGAAGAAACAGTGTTATTGCACTGAAAAATCAAAATGGAAATGTTGAATCTAATAAGGCATGCATTCTGCCAAATTTTATTGACTTAAGAGCTCTTGATCACATTTCCCTCTAGTGGACAAATCTGATATGTGATGGATAGATTGTACAGACAGCCCTTGGATGATCCAAAATACAGTATTTAGGAATGCACAAGATTATTTTTAAAATGCATATACTATTAATAATAACAACAATAAGACAGTATTGTGCCACAATTAAATACCAGGTGATTATGATATATACCTGAACTACTGTTAATATTTTTACTTATTTATTTATTTGTGTACTGCCTTTATTATTTTTACATACAACTCAAGGCAACAAACATATCCAATATACCTGTTCTGTCCTAGGCTTCACAAGAGCATGAAGCAAACTCCTGGTCCCGACAAAAAACCCTTTTATTAATTCACTGTGAATTCTGCTCATTCACATCTAGCAAAGTCTTTTCAGGGAGAATTTATAATCACAGAATTTACCTGCGTAGGGAGCTGCCAGGCTGATATCTGCAAACCTTGGCAAGGAGTCTTGGAGAGTCACGAGCCAATTAATTGAACTAATTGTCTCCTGCAAACTCCACTCCCCTTTTGCTACTCTTTTATTTCCTCTGGGAGTGGCCATGCATCGTCCACTTGTGGCCTTGCTCCCAAGTCGACTCCTGTTGTTTAGTTGTTCCCTTTGTTTGGCAACTCTGCACATGCGCACACTGGAACAGGCTTCCGCTGTTCTTCTGCCTTGCTGATGTCAGACTCCGGAAGCTCCAGAGGCAGCAAATAGCTACCAGATGGCCTTGGCCCCCTCTCTGGCTCCGACACACAGCCCTCATCAGAGCCTTCCCCAGACTCCAGGACAGGCCCATGTTCCTCCCAACCTCCTCGCTATCCAAATCTGCTGCCAGCTCTGCTGGCCGCTGGCAGGCCACAGAATACCTTCCTCCTCCTATTCTTCTCACAACAACAATCTGGTGAGATGGGTTGGACTGATAGAAAGTTATTGATCCAGAGTCATCCAACTGGCGTTTATGGCTAAGGCGGTGCTTGGATTCGTGGTCTCGCTTGAATTCATGGCTTTCTAGCCTGATGTCTTAAGCACAAGACCAAACTTGGTCTTTTAACCAGTTTTTTTTTTAAATCACTCTTTTAAAATCCCAAGTAATTTTATAGAAGAATGATCAAATGCATAGAGATCGATGCAAAAGTTTTCACCGCAAGCGAAAGAAGATTATAGGAACTCTCAGTCATAAAAAATGTACAAGTGATGGTTTCCAGACAAAATTTACACATAGCACTCATCAATGGAGGCACTAAATACACTTCAGTATCTTGTCATGTTACACAACACTCAAAGAAATCCATGCTTTATCTTGTTCCACTAGCCTTGCTGATGTCTTATCTTCTAATTTCTAATCAGCTTTTAACTGATGACTAAGTTCAATGACATTTGTCCATTGACAGGATATATCCTCTTTCTGACAGAAGAGAGAATAATGCATCACAAAATGAATAAGAAAATGTAAGTTCTAGGGTGCCCAGAAGTTTGCACCTGCAATTCCTTAAACCAGAATTTCCACGTTCTTCAAAAAATAAAACAAACCTATCTTAAGCAGTCATGCTAAGTTCATTTTTCTGAAAATCGGAATTGACAAGATGCCATAAGTGAAAACAATAAGAAGCAGACTACTAAATGACATCACATGATGAGACTGAATTAAGAAAGTGAACATTTAAATTTTTTGATGTTGTTTACTCCTCCCCACTCAAGTAACAGCATGGAGCAATATATCATCTGACACCAGTCAATGACAATGACTTCTTCTCCCCAAATAGACAAAAACTCTGATAATCTTAACAAAAAATATTATCCACATTGTTTAAAAAATGAAAAGTCATTTGAATAGTGCTTGGATTTTCTCTTTATCCATCAGTTTTTCAGGATAATGCTTCAAAATATATCTTCATTCAAGAAAGCTATTTAGAAACACAATCTAAACAAGCATTTTTGACCTTCAAGAGAAACTATTAGTCTTCACAAAGCTTTTCCCCCCCTGCAAATATTAGAAATATCAGTGTAATAAATAGTCAGCTGATTCCTAGAGGTTTTGGAGGATTTATAACTGATCCATGAAGTTGCAGCAGCTAGTATGACCACAATCACATGATCACAAGCCAGGTGATTGTGCCCAGTAGATCACAATCATGTTATTGCCATTTGCAACCTTCCCTGACAATTTTCCATAAGCAAAGTCAATGGGGAAGTTGGCAGGAAAAGTTGCAAATCACTCTTGCTTTTAATCCAGAGTACTACGAACTATGAGTTTCCAGTGACATCAACTCTGTAGCATTCCCCACCCATCTGCACACGTGTCCCCTGCAGCAAATCCCCTGCCAGTGACCCTAGCCACTTACCCTCATTCCTTAGCACCTGCCCATGTGCCTTGCTGGCTTGCCTATGCTTTCATAGGCAAGAACCTAATTTCATATTTTTAAAACATCAAATCAGGACCTCAGATCTATAAGGCAATATAAGGATTACAACAGAGAAGGGGCACAACTTGCTGCTAGAGAGATATTCACCCTTAACTTTTTCACGTTGTAAGGGCTGCAAGCAGTAGTGGGATACAGCCTGTTTGGGCCTGTTTGGGCGAACTGGTTGTTAAATTGCTGGGTAGCTCCTCCCCTTCCTGCCCTGCCCCTCCAGGATTCCCCTGCACCCTGTTTTTGCTCCCTGGAAGCTGCAGGGAGGCCTTTTAGGCCCAAAATGGGGCAGGGGGGTGCAGTAGGATGTAGGAAGGTCTAGTAGGCCTAAAACAGGGGGGACGGTGCCCATTTTTGCTCCCAGGGGATACAGGAGGACAAGTGCTGCCTGTCACACTCCCTTGCCATGCACACCTAGCCAGTCATTAGGGCAGGGAATCGGTTGTTAAATTATTTGAATCCCACCACTGGCTATAAGGTTGGATTGGGGCTGCTTGATTAAGGTAACCAAAATGCGTTTAAACTTCTCAGATCAGTTTTGGTAACTTTAAGAAGAGATGAGAAGAGTATCAGAATGATAAAGGCATAATACCTTGATAATCTTTTTGAATATGTTCTTCGTTATGAAAAAAACCCAAAATAATATGTTGCCAAGTTGTGATCAGCACTAGATGATTACATGGACAAACTGAAATTTTCTTGGCCATAGTGTATTGTTGTCTTCCTAGTCAAGTCTATATTCCCTGATAGCCTCCCATTAAACTGATAACTATGCCTGATCCTCTTAGGTTTTAAGCCGGACAACATTAGTGAGATGCTGCCACCTGCTGAGACATTATAAAAAGCAGATTCAAAAATTTACAAATGAATTAATACCCCTACTTTGATCATTATTTTAAAAAAAATTCAAAAGGAGAACAGCAATGTTCAAAAGTGGCATTTTTATTATTGAAATCTGGGAGTAATTTTTGTCACTGTGAATTGGATTCCAGGGATATAGGTGGACTTTAAAATCATTAAGTAATCTGTCCATAGGTTCTAGGAATTTGATATTCTTTGGGTAGGGCAACCAACCACCCTTATATTTTACAGGCAGTTCAACCCATGGTTAAACTTAGCTTTTCATTGGAAGTCTTGCTTCAGTGTGAGGATGAATAGCCTGGCAATTAACTGTTAAGTGGAAAGGAATTGTAAAATGAAGAATGGGCCATCTCACATTTCACATTGTTCTGCAATGATTGTGTGAACTACCAAGAAAGGTGAACCTTCCTTATACTGTACTGAAAAAAGAACCAGGAGGGAAATACCTTTCTCTGCCAACACCTTGTACTTCATGCATGCTTCCCAATCTACATCCACAAGCAAATAATTGTGAAAGTTGAATTTGTCCCAGTCCAAAAGAGAAGACTGAGCTACAGAAACATTTTTATAATCTCTATGTAGGCTGACTGATTGTGTTGATCTTCAATATCCACGTTAAGACAACTTTTTATGCTGAGTTAATTTATTTCAGGACAAGCACCTAAGCCTCTTACATTTTTCAGAGAGACAGACAAGGTCATAGATATTTTCAAATAGTGGCAAGCCAGGAAAAAAATATTTGTAACCTCAAGATACCCTACAAGGCTGCCTGCCAGAATTTGGCTTGGATAGACCTGGAAGTGAAGTCTCTACAACATTTCCCATGACCCAATACAGATGGGGGAGGTGTAACAATTTTTCTTGGCCACTGGATTTGTTGTGGCTGTAACAAATATTTTGGCACTCTCTCCTATCTAATTGCCAGTAAAAATATAAGAGATTTACCACTTAGAAAATGACAGTGGAACACAAATCAATTAAACAAAGGGCATTCATGCTGTAAACCTATTCTGAAAACTAAGACAAAGGGTTGTCCTGAGCAATTTCCATAACAGGACTTTCCCTCACTTTTTTAATTGCTCATGTCAAAGTGGTAAACACCACATTCAAAAATCAATGTTAATTAGCCTGAAAAAACGTGGGTAATTTTTGTTCTTCTCTTTAAAGGAACATAAAATGTTTCTGAAAATTCTCCTAGGCTAGGGTGTAGTTTCTTCTATGCTTTTGATTTATTGTGGTTCTTGCTTCATCCACTTTTCTCATGAGATTTCTAACAAATGATAACCACACATTTTCCCAGCTTAGAAAATGAGATGGAGGTCAGACAAGAAATATTAGTTCCCTTAATAAATGAGGTTACCACTTTTCTTTCTTTCAAATAATGTAATAGTTTTCACATCAATGCTATTTTTTCAACAAAAAGACCTACACGTTGTCATGTATATCAGGTACAGAAAGAATACCTAAATTTGGAACCAAATGGAGACAAATAGTTAGTGTGTGTTTAGATTTAGATTTTAGATTTTATTTAGCATTTATAGGCCGCCCTTTTCCCTGAGGGGACTCAGGGCGGCTTACAATAGTAAGGGAAGGGGAGTGAAAGACAAAATACAGAAAAAAAAAAAGTGAGATAACTAAAAGGTACTAAAACACAACATTCACTCAGCATTCGGGAGGGGCAAGAAAATTTATCCCCAGGCCTGACGGGCTAGCCAGATCTTGAGGGCTGTGCGGAAGGCCTGGACTGTGGTCAGGGTACGAATCTCCACGGGGAGATTGTTCCATAGCGTCGGAGCAGCAACTGAGAAGGCTCTCCTCTGGGTGGTCGCCAGTCGGCACTGACTGGCGGATGGAATACGGAGGAGGCCTGCTCTATGCGATCTGATGGGACGCAGGGAGGTTATTGGCAGGAGGCGGTCTCTCAGATAGTCAGATCCACTACCATGTGTTTTTCTACTGAATAGATAAAAAGTTTTTCTGTACCTAAAAAGCTCCACCTAATTCTGTATCATGTTACCAATTATGTCCCTGCTTTTTCACTCCCAATTTTTCCCTACTTTTTTAAAAGATATGGGTCAGGTGGTTTGCTTTTCATTATTTCATTTTGGTTTTTTCTTTAGATTATTTGGAAAAGTGTAAATTGCTGAATGTTGATTGGGTAAAGCTGAGAACTATAGTCCTTTGTTCCCCAAATGCTGTAGGGCTCCTCACTACTAAATCTTTTTGGTAGACATGCTTCAAAATAGAAGAACGCTATGCACTAATTTCTTCTACTACTGCTCTTCAGGAATGACATGTTAGATATTTTGCAAATGCATTTGCTGCAAAAAAAAAAAAAATCCACACAGCTTACACACATCTAGATGTTTCCCTAAATACATTTAATTGAAAAGACAAATGCTACCCAAATTAATTCTACCACAGTAAGAAATATGGCTTCCTCATTTTCTCTACATTATGGACATCTGGAAGGCATGAACCATAAAAGCAATGTTACAAAAACATCTGTTTGTAACTGTGTAGTCCAATGTGATTAGGTGATTGCATTGTTTAGTATGTTAACTCCCTTTCCCGGGAGGCAAAACAGTTTATGTCCCACATTACATTTCGAAAGCTCAGCCAAAACTGTCTTTATAATGGTGGTAGTGGAATGCTGACTTCCTTTGGGCAAGCATTAATATTAGCCCATACTCTATGCAATCCAAAAGCAACTTTGCAGAATTTAGTTTTCCTGTTTCACTACTAAACTTCTATTCCAATGTTTCATGACATTTGCTTGTTCTCAGACTCCAATAACCTCACACTTGGGAATTCATCTGACAGTCGGAAAAGACTTACCAGTAATAAAAGACCTGCGTCTTTCTAAGCTAAATTATCAACCCAGCCAGGAAACACAATGAACAGCAATAAGTGTTCTATTTCCTAGACAGGGGTGAAACTCAGCAGGTTCTGACAGGTTCTGGAGAACCAGTAGCAGAAAGTTTGAGTAGTTCTGAGAACCGGCAACTACCACCTCTGGCTGGCCCCAGAGTGGGGTGGGAATGGAGATTTTGCAATATCCTTCCCGTGGAGTGGGGTGGGAATAGAGATTTTGCAGTATCCTTCCCCTGCCACACCCACCAAGCAGTGGTGGGATACGACCGATATGCCCTGGGACAGGCATACCGGTGACTGCTGGAAGCACAAGGTACCATTCCAGAACAGTACTCCTGAGAGTCCACCCACCCGCTTGCTCTCCTTACCTCTATTTGATCTGACCGGGGCATTTGCACACACACACGGAACGTATAGCGCCTGTGCGATGCTCCGCCAAGCAGCTGGAGCATCGCGGGTGGTGAGTATGCATGCGTGCGCTGCGCACGTGCAGGTACTGGACGCCTGGCCCCATTGCAGCGTACCGGTTGCAATGGAATCCGGAACCCACCACTGCCACCAAGCCACGCCCACAGAACCGTTAGTAAAAAAATTGAATTTCACCACCTAGACCTGCTTTCCCAGCCAGCTAGATATGTGAGCTTCAACTCCCAGAAAGCTGCAAAACAGAGATGCTTTAGTTTGATCCCTGGGAAATTTCTGAAAAATTTATAGGCTAACACTTAAAATCTCAATCACTTTTATATATGGGTAGTCCTTAACTTACAACTAATTGCTGAGTGGCTGTTTGAAGTTATAGTGGACTTCCAAAGGGGTACTTATAACCTGGTTCTGAAAGTCTGATGCCTCCTTTACCACTCTGATTAGACTGCATGTGTGGCACTCAACAACAGACCCACATTTCTGGCTGTTTAATCATCCTATAGTCACGTTACCACATTTTATGATGGTTTTGCCAAAAACAGGCATTTATTCCTGGATTTTGGCAAAACTGATCCATAGCAAACAATGGGTTCACTTTACACCATGGCATTCATTTTACAACCATTTTATGACCACATTTGCTTAACAATCACTGCAAAATAGGTCATAAAATTTGGTTGCTCATATGAATGACCTCCTTCACGATTGTCACGACTTAGGACCACAATGCGCAAGCTCCATTAAGGTTGTAAGCCAAGGACTACTTGTATACATGGGATAACTGATGAAACCTATACCTTCTATTGTATCCAGAATAGCATTTCCATCTATCCTGTGGTTGGCCATAGTGACAAGCAAAATGCTGGACCAAGACAGACATCAACATCATCTAATAGGCCTATTCTAATGCTCAAACATGTCAGGCATTGGATGTTACTTCTATCCAGCACAATGTTTATAGTTCCTACTAAATAAATGTGGGGTACTAGCTGGAATTCAGTTATTAAAGAACAGATTTAATTATAAATAATGTTTATCAGTGTGCCTTAAGGATAATTCAGCCATTATAAATATCAGAAGCAACCTTCTTTTCCTGATTATTTCAATTTTTACATGTAACTCAAAGACAGCATTTCCCCTTCTGCCCTACAATAACAGGTAAATGGAAGGAAACTTAGGGTTCAACTTAAGATGCAGATATACTAAGGAAATTGCTCACCGCTAGATGGAGCTATAAACATATATTTTATTTTATTAAAACCGATTCAGAGGCTCACAACTAAACAAAATTTTCAATGAATTAGGTAATAATTTTATAGAAATGGAAAAGGCAATTTATCTATCTTCGGAAGCACCCACAACAAATGGTTATCTAGTCTCTGCTTGAAAAGATGTAGAGAAAGGGAGCCTGTTACTTCAAGTGGTTTCACAATCACATTGCTCTATCAGATGCATACCTTATTACCAAACAGAAGTCTATGTGAAAAACTACTTTTATTTTGTTATCATCATTAGCTCTTTTTTCTGATCCTTACTTCTAAACCTGGACTATCTCATCAATAACCACAATGAGCTACCATATATTTAACCAATATATTCTTAATATATTGCACCGTTTAAACTAAATTCAATTGCTGTAACTAATTTTATCTCAAAAGCAGAAAATGTTTTTTTTAAAGTAACAAACAGGTTAGATTGTACTCACCCGCTTGTAACATCATCAGTTCTTATATTTTTCCCAAGGACATCTCCATCACTCATATAACCTGTAGCATCCAGGTTGATTCCTTCAAGATCTACTTCATCACCTCCTTTTTCTGTGATATCCATGTGGCAAACATTATTGTCCCGAGATGTTGGCTGTCTTCTCAATGGTGCTGAATACATGTAACGTCCTGGTTCTGCATTGATGAATCGGCTGGCATTGGCTCTTGGAGGATACCCATTACCCACTGATGGAGCATCACCTGCCTGGAGGCGGGGACTGGACTGCCCAAGTCTCCAAGATAAGGGTGTGGGCCTACCAGTCAAACTGAGGATGCTGCGTCCGCTTATTTCAGTGGTGACATTGGTATCAAAGGTGGTCTCCAGGGTGCTTAAAATAGGAAAAGATTCAAGATGTAATACATTTCAGCAAATGTTAGGAATATATTATTTAAATATTTAAATACTACATATCTGGGATGAAAGAAAAGGAAGAAAAAGTTTTTTTAAAATCTTATTAATAAACTATGGGATGGAGGAACATTAAATTTTGGCTATAGAACTGCATTTGACCTGTTGACCTGCAACACATTTGGTCAAGGCAAACTACAGAAGTCCACTTAATACATTTTACATCTTAGATGCAATTGTGTTATGGTGTTTCCTTGAGGACCTTTGGTTGAAGATGTCAGTCATAACTATTTATTGTTAATAATTGCATTATTTACCAATGCTCTGTACAGTGCTGAATTCTCCTCTAAAACAATAAATGGCTGTGGAACTTTAATGAATAAACCTAGCAAACTGAACTTGTCAGGGAGCCTTTCCAACAGTGAATTCATTTTAGACTGTGTATAAATCTAAAGCTTCTTTTCTTTTTTTCATAGTTAGGGCAGAAAGTATCTTTGGATATATTACTTCTGAGAAAACTATTTGACTTTGAGCTTTCAAGTTTTAGGTGGGATTTAAGGACTTTTTAGTTGTATTAAGTTACTGATGGCTTTTTCATATTTTGTCTTCTGTTTGTTATATTTTTGGAATTCTGATTGTATTATTTAAAAACTAGGAGGGCTTGGATGAAATATATGTGTCTGGGTAAGTAAAACTCCACAGTTGAATCATGCTACTTCTTTGATGTGGTTTCTTTCCAAGCATTTAGCTGATTGCTAAATTGGCAATTTTATTATGTGCTATAATGCAACAATAGACAATTCTGATTTCTGTTTGAAATATTACTAGTGAATATTTTTCACTGCTTTAAAAATATGACCGTGCATACCTCATTAATAGAATTATAAAGCTTTGTTTATCCAAAGGCCAGGTAGGAATTCAAACTATGTGTCTTATCAAACAGGTCAAATGCAGTTCAGCTGCTTGTTTAAACACAATAATGTAGATCTGGTTAAAATACGTTAAGAGTTTCAAAAGTAAACTTAGGTAACTTTTAAAAAAGTAACCTTTGCACCTTTCTATTCAAACATCGCCTTAAAATATTTAACTAATTTTTAACTAATATTTTTTTAAGACTCAGCCTTTATATGCAGCCCTCTCTGATATGGTTTCTTCCACTTCCTAAACTTACTTTTCATTAATCTCAGTTATGCCCTTATATGGTACAGAGTCTAGTTTTTCATGTAAAATAAAAATAATGAAGTGCAGTGTATAGTCAAATTAATCTTTGCCGTTAGTCATTCATAATAATCTTTCAGAAATAGAGAGTAAAGAATGGGAAGTGTAGTTCTATTCCTTGCAAAGAAATAAAATTAATGTGTTTCTTACCTATGGGACACCTGCGTTCCTCGTAAACTAGACATGGTCTCTTCTAGGTTTTGCCGAAGGTCAGCTATATTCTTGACAGTTCGTAACCTGCGCGTTTCTGGATCTTCTGCTATGGAAAAATGCAACTTATAGATAAGAAGCATTTAGATTTTATCAGCGGAGTATGCACATACATACACATTTCACATTTCCAACTCAAAAAAATACTTTTCTATTCTTATGCTATCTCAGATGCAGACTCCTTCTTTTTGTTTTGTTTTTTTGTAAGCGGTGTTTAATCTTGGATTGAATGGGACATGGTAGGGTATAATAAATCTGATGAACATAGGCCTCTGTTGTACACTAATCTGAATCGTATTTAAAATTTAAAATTATTTGAATTATTGGAGGAGCCCTGATGGTGTAGTGGTTACAATGCAGTATTGCAGGCAAACTGTGCTCCACAGTATTGTGTGGAGTATTGCAGTTCGAGTCTGATGGAGTTCGATTCTGATGGCACTCAAGGCTGACCCATCCTTCCATCCTTCTGAGGACAGTAAAAAAAGGACCCAGATTGTTGAAGGCCATATGCTGACATTGTAAACTGCCCAAAGAATGTTTGAAGCACTATGGTGTGGCATATAAATCTAAGTGCTATTGCTATTTATGAATGTATTCATTTCCTTCAACTCCAAACAATCTCAGGCTCTTGCTATTATATTTGTATCCTAGTCTTGTGAAGAAGTCCTAAAGATCAACGTGGATTTGAAAAATTCTGCAAGTCTTCTATTTAGATTCCCATTTTTTAAAAACATGCAACTTTATCCTCTTTGGAGATATCTAACATACAGTTGAAAGAAATTAATCTCATTATTTCTGAAGAAATGGCTTCTTTAAAAAAATATTTTAAATATTAAACATTTTATAGCAAAAACACACGCTGATTTAAGCTAGCTAAATGCAAGAATTTACAATTTCAGGCCAATTGGAATCTACCATTTATATATAAAATTGAAATGGAAGATTATGTTATCTATATGGCTACATGCTCAATACAAAATAGACTCTTAAACACAACCACAATTACTCCATGCACATGCGGAAATGTATGACTAGTTTTTCTTTTTCTTTCTTTATCTCCCCCTCCCCCCAAATTACTTGCATAGGGATTATTCTTTATGCTATTTATGTTGTTTGTATTTGTTGTCATTGCACCAGTGAGGCTAAAACCAATTCCACTGTATACATGATATACAATGGCAATAAAGACTATACTATACTATAAAAGAACTTGGGGAACACAGAAATAGTGGAGTCCATCAATCTGATTAGAATATCATCTGGAAGCTGTATAGAAAATTAATAAACAAAGGGTATCTGTCTTAGAATAAGGAGTAATGCAGGAATTATTTTAATGCGCCACCCAAAATTTGTTTTTGAATGTTATAATCATAAAAACAGATTACAGCAATTGTTCACTCTTTATGTTTCCAAAGGGAAGAACAGTACTTGCTCCTTTACCTAAATATGTTTTAGTTATCTCCAGATCAAAGCATGTCTCTCTTCAGAAGTTTCATTTCATTCAAGAGGTTTTCCTCAAAGGTAAACATCCATGGAGTAATACAATCTTAGTCTACAAAAACATTTTGAGTGATCATCATAAAAGGCAAGGCTGATCACTAAAAGCTTGAAAAAAAACCCCTCTGTTCTCCAGGCCACCTATTTCATTGTACTTTATTTCAAGTACTTTACTCCAGGTTTTTGCATGTATTTAAAAGGCACGTAACACAGCTAATAGAGATAGAATACATTTTAAAACATCAGTCAATCAGAAGTATTAGTACTAATTAATAAATCCAGCAAAAAGCAGAGGAAAAAGCCACAACCAGGAAATGGGAGAAAAAATGATGCTAGATTAAGTTCAGGCCAAAAGTAATTTTACAAAGTGGGAGCCAATGAGAAATCTACCTTCTGTGAAGATACTGGTGTAGTTTCACAGAATCCAGGTGGGACACAATGACTGAAAGACAAACCTCTTTTGCTCTTCTAATAGATTGAGTAAATTTGTCTCAAACACTTTGTTAATATTTGTCCTAATTCCAGGTTTAACAAGAACTTTGTGAATCCCAAAGAGCCCTTTGTAACCTTAGTTTTGAAATCTTAGTAATCCTTTATTAATAATGTGAATAACTTCCTTTAAACCTTTTTAAAGATAAGTGCAAAAGAGACTTGATAAGGGAAAGTTATAAGAAAGAATTACTAGCATTGGCGGAAAGAATAGCTGGCAATTTGAAAGTGCTGATAACTGCACGGTAGATTTCTATTCATTTTTTCAAACCAGACACTTTTCTAAAAAAAAAAACAACTTTCTGAAATGAGTAGAAACTTTAAACACAGTTTACAATCTATGCAAATTAGCCTTGCATCTTGTCAAAATTAGGAACTTTGAAAAGAAATACATGCTTTGGACTTAGAGAGCATAGAACCCTACCATGGACAATCCACTTCCTATTGACCCTTGAATTCTCAGTAGCTGCCTATCAATGCAGTGAGGTGGGGATTCTCCTAGACTTATGGCTGCTGCTTGATGAGAAGGTGACAGCTTTAGCTAGGGATGTCTTTGCACAGATTTATCTTGTGCACCAATGAGCTCCTTCCTGGACTAGGAAGTTATGCTCACAGTCACTTATACCTTAGTCATTTCCCAGTTGAATTATTACAATGCATTTTACTTGGGGCTGTCCTTGAAAAACACTAGGAAAGTTACAACTGGTCCAGCAGGCAGTGTGTACAGTTTTTGATGTTCACAAGTTAGTCATGTTATACCTCTATGGCGCGAGCTATACAGGCTCCCAGTTTCCTTCTGGGTACAGTTGGAGTTGCTGGTTATGATCTTTAAAGCCTAAATGGCATGAGACCTGACTATTTGCAGTCCCATCTCTCCATAAAAATATCTGCTTGTTCCACTAGGTCCAGGTCTTTCCCTGAAATCTTGCCCCAAATCTTGTAGAATATCCTCCCCAAGGGATTTGGCACCCATTTAGCCTTTTGAACTATTGTGAACACCTGGCTTTTTATCAAGGTGCTAGGGTAAGATTCTATTGATAGAAAGTAAGGAATTGGAGATTGCTGAAAGGTATCAAAATGGGATACTTAAGGTGCAACTTTTTGTTATACTGTTTTATGATTGTTTTGCGGTTATCGGGTTTGTTGCTGTAATCTGTTTGTTTAAGAGGTAGCCATATAAATCTTTTTAATAAACAAATAAAATAAGATTGGAAGTACAAAAAGAGGCTCATGGAGTTGATAACTTAGGTCCACATAATTAAGCCTTCTGAATCTATTGCCCTTTAGATATGTTGAAACAGCAGCTTCTAAAATTCCCAGGGAATGATGATATAACTGAATTTGGCAAATGTATTTCTAGGCTGAAATGATAAGAGTTTGGGTCAGCTGTAGAAATACCAAATCCCATTTGTAATATGGGATTTCATAGAATATCTGTAACTGCTTCTTCTATACCAGTACTGTACATGTTTTATTAAGTCTTTTTAGAAATCTGTTGAATAGCACTGGCCACCTGTCTTCATGAAAATATTGTTCAGAGTTCATATATGGCTAAATAATAATCTGTAGTATATTAAAATCTTTACTAGCTGTTGTACATTCATAACCTGGGTGGATGATAAATTAGGTGCAACTATACAAAAACTGAACACAGGGGTGAATAACTTAGTGGATGAAGGATTAATTGTGAGAACAGAAACTGTTGGAAACTTTCCAAAATCTGTGTAACTTCTAAATATTAGCCAGTCTCTTAAAGATAGAGCAATCTAATTACCCAAACACAGAAAACTAGTTTTTTGAAAGGCAAGAATAACCAAGTGAATAGGATATGAAATGAAAAGAACAATTCTGAATCTCCAGCCTTAATAACAGATACAGATAGTATAGTTAACCACTTTTAAATTCTTGATAAAGCAATGTATTCTCTAAAAGAGGTTGAGCTGAAGATAATTAAGAGTTTAGAGGTGTATGGATAAAACCCTGCTTTTACATAAGGCACTTAAAGCTTAAACATATTTGACATTGCAGCCAAGTGAGAATATATGGCTTAGAGCTTCAGTAATGTAGGCTATTTAGGCACTTCAAGTCTTATCTAGAAACTATTGCCATCATAGGTGGGGTTTTTTTCAGCATAAAAACTATACTGAAATAATAGGAGCAGTTAGCATTGCATTTCTATTTTTAGATACTGTATATACAAACATTTGGAATACTTCTATTATGAATGCAATGTTTATAGTTTTTCTCCCCAGAAAGGATTTGCCAGTGATATCAACACTTCCTGGGGAACACCCAATTAAGGGCTCCATTCATTTTCCTGTGTAGTTGCCTACCGAAGTGGTACCCATTAATCTCTTGTGGTCACCCATTTTCAAACTGCTCTGTCGTCAGAGGCTGGAGTATGTGAGGGAGGCTCACTCCTTCCCGCAGCAGCAATGGGTCTTGAACACAAGCCTGCCAATTGGCAGCCCAGCAGTCTAACTTCGTGAGCCACTGCATTCCTCCTATATGTTTATAGTTAATTAGTCTCACTCTAACATACATACATACACTCATTTTAAGAATTCTACATTGTATGAGGCCTTTGAACATACAATTGCTATTTCAAGAATCAAAACACTTTACTTAAATATTAGGAACTCAGATAATGCCTAGAGCAGTGGTCCTCAACATTTGCAACTTGGTGGCCCAGCTGTGGCAGAGTGAGTGGAACTGGGTCCTGCGTGCAGTGGGCGCCATGTGTATACATGCAACCCTTGTGTGAGTTACGGGATGTCGTATGGACACACACAGCCTTTGCATCAGTAGACACACATGCACGTCCTTGTATTAGTAGGCCAGTGCATGTGTGCATACAGCTCTTGCACAAGCAGCAGGCTGGCACATGTGGTGGGCCGAGTCATATATGCGCAAGTGCCCACAGCCCGCCACTTATGGAAGTTGAGCTGTGTATACGCTCCAGCTAGCCACTCATGCAGCCCAATTCTGAGTAGGCCATGGCCCGGCAGTGGGTTGCAGCCCGGGGGTTGGGAACCCCAGTCTAGAACAATACTTCAGATCCACAGTTTTGTGGGGTTTTTTAAAAATTCTTTAAATAATTAAATAAAACATTCTGGCCATTTTACATAAACTTCACAATAGTTCTTTAACACAGAATTAACATTTAAAAGAAGTACAAGCGGGCATTTTCACTAAGTGAGATCTAAATTTTTTAGATTTCTCATGAAAGCAACAGCCTAAATAACAAAGGAAACCTTCTAGAAAAGCATATTTTTTTTAATTCTCTGATTCAGAGAGCCAATGCACTGAACACATCCTATGTCTTACCAGAAAGATCTTCTAAAATAGGTTGTCCAGTTTTTGTGCAGGGAGCAGATTCCATGTTTGTGCTTCCTCCTCCAGTACTGGACTCTGCTGTTATGTTTCCCTCATTGTCTGTCTGAGATCTGAAGTACAAAGTAGAGGTAAAGCAAAAAGGAAACACATTCATTCATTCATACATTCATTTGACCAAAAGAAGTCTGGCATCAATATAACAATGCTTTCCATTATAGCATTGTGTCTTTTCCACAGGGTACACTAGCATGCTGATTGTACATAATTTATTAGTCCCATGTTGTCCTAAGTCCTAGAAATGGAAACAGGCAATGAACTGTAAAAAATATGAAATTTCTGCTATCAAAAGGCCTTCTGCCATCGTTTTAAATAACTTCTGTTCTAAATTAAGTTTCCAGTCAGAACAATAGTCTATACTGGTGACCATCATCCAACAGAGGGAAAGAGAGTTCAATGGGAAATAGATGGTAAAAATGGTAAAATTGAAATAAATAAGTAGATAAAGAATAGTCAGCATGAATAATTCATAATTCATGCTGACTATTCTTTATCTACTTATTTATTTCAATTTTACCATTTTTACCATCTATTTTTTTAAAAGTCCACTGGTAAGGATTTACGTAATACCCTAACTGTATTCACAAAATAGTGTTTCCTCTTTTAATTTTCCTGAATAAGAACCTGAGATTAAAGGAAGAAAATAGTTTATGACAATTTTATGAAATTCTGCAACAAAGATATGATAGCATTTGCAAATGACCAATATAGACAGAATTTTCTAATTATTTTTCTAATGATTCTTTGAGGGACTAGTTGAAACAGAATAGGATAAGAAATATTGAATACTGGTGGCAACTGCCTTTTCTCTATTCCTGGCATTATAAACAAACAAAACAGAATATGAATTTTCCATGTTCACATCTGCATGCTGTATTTTATATTCCCTTGGGTAGCATTTTAAAAGTATACTGGACTACTACTATGTTAGTTTGGACCAACAAACACCATTGCTTCACATAAATAGAAAGCATCAATGCATTCATTTAAAGAAGTAGTGTGATAAAGACAAATGCTACTGCAGGCCACTTACATAAGAAGCAGAATCACATGGCTTTTCATCTTATATTTCAATACCATTTTGGCTGAATGTGTGAAAGAAGACTACGAATGTATTCCTGCTCTGTTATGTTCTATTCAAATAGTATAATAAAGTCTCCTGCTTGAACAGGGGGCTGGACTACAAAACCTCTAAGGTCCCTTCCATATTCTATTCTGTTCTGTTCTGTTCTGCTCTCCCATCCCATCCCATCCCTCTTTATCTATGGACTGATGTAATAATGGCTATTAATGATGGATGTAATTGCGCTAATAAAATATTTGGAGTGAGATGAATGGTGTTAGGAACAACTAGTCTGTAGAAAATTAAGCTCTTATGATGGTCTTTCTTCTTAGGAGGACCTGGAATGACATAGGTATAATATTTTTATTTAATCATATAATGTATTAACTCATACTTCATCTTTTTGACTTTGTTCTTGAACATTTTTGCTCTCAGTTATTTTTCTAACAAAATATATCTATAATCACATAAGGCACATCAGACAAGTCTGAATTCACTTTTTCAGCCTTCAAAAATGTTGTCCAGGTTATGGCTTTGGTTGATAATGGAATGTAGCAATTAACTGATTAGTTGATTACCCTCAAATTATGACAACGAAACCAGAGGAGCTAGCATCTACTTTTAACCAATGTATCAAGCCAGAATATTTCTGTGGTTACAAAAAAACTACAGAGAATAATTTTTAATTCTGCACCCAAAGCAATTAAATGCCATTAGGTTTTGGCACAAAGATAACAAAACTATGATTTGATAATATAAAATTATTGTTTATGCCATAATTAATTTTCTCCTTACCTACCTACCACTTTTTCTTCAAAAAAAAAAAAAAAAAGAGGAAGAGGAGGAACAGCACAAGAAGAAGGAAACTTTTCTTGTATGTAATAGTAGATTGCCCTCAGCCAAATGGTGCCATGTTTTCTCAAGTCAAAAGCTACACATAACCCGTTAACTGTTATGCCAAAGTCACATTACAAAACAAAAGTAGCAGATCAAGAACAAGGTAAAAAGGGTAAAATTAGATGGGGCTGCAATTCGCCAACCTTCCAAGGACTACTTGCATTCCTATGACCTCAGAATATGCATTGTGGCCCATGTCTATTTAAAATAAATAGCACCAAGCAACTCAGCAGATACCATAGTTGTCTTCCTCCTTCAAGAAAGCTATATGGCAAGTTATGGTTAAAAGTTGCTCCTTACCTGTACATGAACGGAGCTACTGTGGCGGTATTTGGATGGCTGTATTGCTGTTGCGGATGAGGTAGCTGAACACTCACAGTATTGCTTCCTGTTGTCTGGGTGGTACTATTAGTTGGCCCATTGACAGCATGGCTGCTGCTGCTGGAACTTAAAGCTGACCAACCTCCCATTCCTCTCCCATCAGTGGAGGCTAAACTTGACGTAGAACTTGAATTCTTGCAATCTAGCTGTGCTTTTGGATGAGAGAGGCTGGAAGCTGGCTTTGCGCTTCGGCTTCTTTCACCTTCCTTGGCAGAACAACTTGGGGCACTTGAGGATTTCCCTGTGGTGTTTTTCATCCCTGGTTTTGGTATTCCACTATGTGAAGGGGCAGCTGCTTCTTTCTTGGCACTGTTGAGCTTTCCTCCTTTTGGGATAAAGCTTGCAATCTTGGAGGATTTTTTTGGCATTTCGTTTACAGCAGGAGGAACCTGTTCTTCTTTCAGCTCTTCTTTCACATCAGCTTTTTCTATCACGGATGTTCTCTTGGCCACATCTTTGTTTTTTTCCTTTTCTTTCTCCTTTTCCTTTTCTTTTTCTTTTTCCTTCTCCTTTTCTTTTTCTTTCTGTTTCTCTTTTTCTTTTTCATTGCCCTTTGGGGAACTCTTTTTATTGGTCAGAGCCCGACTAAATGTCCGTTGTGCAATTCCCTTAAGTGCAATTTTGGGACTATTTGATGTGGGTCCTGTGGTGTTTAAGTTCCGATTTGCAGCCTCCATCTCCTCACTTTCATCAAAGTTTGAGAGGCCCTCTAATCTTTCACAACTAGTGTCCCGAGACCCCGGACATTCAAGAGATGACCCTACTGCTTTGGAACCCCCTTTTGTATTGAATAGTTTCAACTTCTCCAGCATTGATTTCTGACCATTGGGAGTAGTTTTGACCATCTCTGGGACGGGTTTGGGAGGCTCCTGAACCTGCTGTTTTACAGTTAATGTGGATGTTGTGGTTGTGTGCTTAGCACTTAATGATTTGCTGCGCCAAGGTTTAACTGCAGAATTGGGCTGGGGGATGGCTGAAGAATTATTGCAACTGGCTGCATTGTTGCTACTGCTGCTTTGAACCAAAGAGGTTGCATTTTCATTCATTCCTGTGGGTTGGGGATCTAAACTGTCTGCTGGTTCTGGGGAGAGAGGGAAAAAAAAAGAAGATACAAGATTATTGGCATTTTGGATTTGGATTTGGACAACATCTTCAGGTCAACATGATTTGTTTTGGGAAGGTTGTTGAGAAGGTGGTGGCTCTCCAGCTTCAGCGTACCTTGGAGGAAGCTAACTATCTTGACCCCTTCCAGTCTGGCTTCAGACCCGGTTACAGCACAGAAACCGCTTTGGTCGCATTGACTGATGATCTCTGGAGGGCTAGGGATGGAGGCCATGCTTCCATCCTAGTTCTCCTGGACCTCTCAGCGGCTTTCGATACCATCGACCATGGTATCCTTCTGCGACGACTGCGGGAGATAGGGGTGGGCGGCACTGTTTTGCAGTGGTTCTCCTCCTATCTCTCGGACAGGTCACAGTCGGTGTTGGTGGGGGGGCAGAGATCGTCCCTGAGGCCCCTAACTTATGGGGTGCCGCAGGGGTCGATCTTATCCCCCCTACTATTTAACATTTACATGAAACCGCTGGGCGAGATCATCCGAAGGCACGGGATAAAATACCACCAATATGCGGACGATACACAGTTGTATCTGTCCGCCCCGTGCCAACTCAATGAAGCGGTGGACGTGATGAACCGGGGTCTAGAAGCCGTTAAAGACTGGATGAGAGCAAACAAGCTGATACTCAACCCAGACAAGACCGAGTGGCTGTTGTGTTTCCCTCCCAAAAATTTGACCAACATACCATCACTCAGGCTGGGGGGACAAAACTTACACCCCTCAGAAAGGGCCCGCAACTTGGGAGTCCTCCTGGACCCACAGCTGACTTTTGACCACCATCTCTCAGCTGTGACCAGGGGGGCATTTGCCCAGGTTCGCCTGGTGCGCCAGTTGTGGCCCTACCTGAATCGGGAGGCCCTCACAACAGTCACTCGAGCCCTTGTGATCTCCAGGCTGGAATACTGTAATGTGCTCTACATGGGGCTGCCCTTGAAGAGCATCCGGAGACTTCAGCTAGTCCAGAATGCGGCCGTGCGAGTGATCGTGGGTGCACCACGGTTCGCCCACATAACACCGATCCTCCGTGAGCTGCACTGGCTACCTGTCGATCTCCGGGTGCACTTCAAGGTCCTAATCACCACCTATAAAGCGCTCCATGGTAGTGGATCTGGCTATTTGAGAGACCGCCTTCTGCCAATTACCTCCCTGCGTCCCATCAGATCGCATAGAGTTGGCCTCCTCCGTATTCCATCCGCCAGTCAGTGCCGACTGGCGACTACTCGGAGGAGAGCCTTCTCTGTTGCGGCTCCGACACTATGGAACAATCTCCCCGTGGAGATTCGTACCCTCACCACCGTCCAGGCCTTCCGCACAGCCCTCAAGAACTGGCTAGCCCCTCAGGCCTGGGGATAAGTTACTTTTGCCCCTCCCGAATGCTGAGTGAATGTTGAGTTTTACTGTTTAATTACTTTTGTGCACATTTCTTTTTGTATTGTCCTACACTCCCTTTCCTTTTTGATTGTAAGCCGCCCTGAGTCCCCTCAGGGAAAAGGGCGGCCTATAAATGTCTAATAAATACCTAAATACCTAATTTTTTTTTGCAGTATTTCAAAAAAAATATAGACATGACATTTTATATTCTATCCATCCGTCCATCCATCCATCTATTTTTGGACTTGAATTAAGATCAGTTTTTTTGGAGGAGAGACTAATATAACCAGCTTTTGACAATTAAAATTGTTAAAGATTCTATTTCGATTGCAAATTTACTGAAAACTCCATCTCTTTCTTAACTGCTCTGGATCATCCAATCTACATTTAAGTGTTTACCCCCTTTATAGTGATACAGTTTGGAAGCTGTCCAACCAAAGATACATTTCAAATAAAGAAGCAAACATGAACTCAATGCGTATGGAACCATCCAGCTTGACAATTCTGAAAAATAATTGAACAAACAATTCCAAATGTAACAAGAATCAAACAAAATAAAACCAATGTTCGCATACCAGAATCACCACAAACAAAACAAAGTCCCACAACAACCAAACCTTAAGTATATATTTCATTTCCTAATCCACAAAGCTAAAATATCTGATACCTTTATCTTGACAAAAATTTATGTATAATCAAATTCATCTTAGTCTGACAACAGCTAAAATGATAAAGCTGAAAATTTTCTTTGATGAATTCAAATCTCTTCTATGTTCTTTTTTTCTGAAGGGATTTCACTTTGCTTTTTCTTTTAAAAAGAGAGTTTAAAAATCTCCCTTACTCACCTCTGGAGAGCCACCGCTTTTTAAAGCTACTCCTTGCAAAGTTTCTCTTCTGGAGATATTACATCCCAATTACTGCAAACACGTCTTCTGTTAGACTGCTGATGCTTCCAATTAACTTTTGTCATCTCTCAACTGTTAGCCTGCCCTGCAGCTAGCTGGGGATTAACGGCTTTTACCTGCTATCCTGGGATCCTTTAGCAATAAACGGCAACTAGAGCTTCTTGTGCTTTTTGAACTTAAAAATAAACAGCAACCGGCAGTGAACGTTTGCAGCAGTTTGGAAAAAGAACTGTGGATGTTGTTTTCTGAATCATACACGGCTGAAGCCACAGAGAGTCTTTGACTTCACTTTTAACTGCTCGCGGAAGAGACAGCTCCGTTAATCTCACCAGTGTGATTTGCATCAAACTGCTTCATATTTCTAAGCACACCCATCTTCCTTACTTAGCAGAGATTTAGGTTTCTAAGAGAATTCTCTTGCAGTCAACTCCCACTGTCCTAACTGAAACAGCAGATGTGCCTGCTCATTTTATGGAGAGCAGGCATTGCTAGGATTGGAAGATTTCCAGAGTGTCATTAATTATAAGTGATTAAACTAGATAATCTCTATTGCACTTTTTCCCACCCTCACCCTTATACCAGAAGTTTGGAAAAGGAAACCAAGTTAGGTCTAATGCCTCACAGAATGAACTAGATTTATAGATTTTTTTTTTCTAGGTGTAGGTAAATACTTAAGCAATCCCTCTTCATTTTGCAATTGGGACAGAAGTTAAAAGTTCATCGGAGGTATGAATACACACTACATGTCTATGCACATACAACACATACAGATCAGTTCACAGGTTATGCCAGCCCACTAAACATATGATTTTATACCCAATTCTGTATGCAAACTTTAAATTACCCCTAGAGATCAAGAACCTAATTTAATTCTAAAGCATCAGCTGCAGCTTGGAGAAATAATTCAATATTTTATGCAAAGTTCTGTATCCCATCCTTCTGATGGATATGGATCATTCAGCTACATGTGGAATTAAGATGTTAAAGACTGCTTTGAACATTTCCAGAAAATCCTAAAATCCTTAGTCCTTTAAAAAAAAATGTTTTAGTGCATTAGATCAATGCTGAATCCGGGACTAGCCCTTGCAATTTTCTTTGGCAGGATTTCCAGAAGTGATTTGCCATTGCTTCCTTCTTAGGGCTTAGAGAGAATGACTGAAAGGTCACTCAACTGGCTTCTTGCCTATTGCCCAGGACTAGAACTCACTAGTTCTGATTGATTGTACAGAATTTTTGAAATTAGACTGAGGTTTATGGGCAACTGGATAAGGGTTATATACAGCCCTCGGGGCACTAATTGCCTAACCCTGCCTTCAATAAAGGAGTTGTATATGGGGAACTGATGGCTCTAACTATAGATGGAATCAGGGGTGGGTTCCTGCCAGTTCTAACCTCTTCTATAGAAGAGGTTCCACAAATCTACAGTGCCGTTTAGAACCAGTTCCAGTTCCCTCTCCCCGCACATCATCAAGATGAAGAACGAGAGGAGGAATTCGGGGAATTGAAGTCCACAAGTTGTCAAGTTTGAACACCCCTAGGTTTTTTTCTAAAGGGTTAGGGGTGCAAGGGTCTTGCAACTTGACAGCTTTAAGACTTGCATGCTTCATATGCCAGAGTTTCTGAGCCAACATTTTGGTTGCTAAGCAAGAGCATTGTTAAGTGAGTTTCACCACATTTTACAAGTTGGCCACACCCACCCAGTCACATGGCTGGCAAGCCACTCCTACCTGGTCTCATGGCCAGCAAGCCACTCCCACAAAGCAGGCCACACCTACAGAAGAGGTTCTAAAAAATTTTGAAACCCACCACTGGATGGAATCCACAAAATGGACCCATCCCTTCAAATTTGGAGGCTGCAGAGGTGTCAAGTGAAACCTAGTAACACATTGCCCTTAATATTTATCCTTGTTATGGAAACGTTATAGAGATAAAGCATTCTCCTTAATTCCCAATCTAGAGCTCTTGGGTGATCCCTAGATCCTTGTGTTAGGATTTTACCATGAAACTGCCTTATGAATGAATAAATGCCGATTGTTACTTCAGCTGCTTTTTCAGGTCATTGGCTTTGGTCCTAGTTCAGTGATATACCTTCAAACATTTCATTTTGGAGAAAAAAATTCCTTGCACTGAGCTTCTCAGATTGTCTCATTTTGCAATGCGTAAAATTATTTCCCACCTGTCATCTTCCCTGAGGCGGTTTTGTTTCTTCCTGAGTGTTTGCCAACTTTACCCAACAACAAGTGAGACATGTTCAAATTCAAAATATGGTTAGGCTAAATGAGTACTTTCTCTCCTCCTTTCAAAGCAAGAGCTCGGCTTGGAATTTATTTAATTCCCAGTGTTTCTGTTACAGATTCGCTGGTGGTCCTGTTTGAATGCCAATGCATATGTATCACAGTTAACTTGAATTTCATCAGCTCCTGTTATATCTCGACTGCAAATTCAAACCTAGCCACTCACAATTAAACTACGTCAATAGTTTAAATTGTTCTGTGAAATGTTTGTGTAAGAAGAATTGGAGAAAACACATATAATTTCCCATAATTCGTCAAGTTAAAACTAAACACAGGCTGCTTCCTTCTGGTTACCACTAGATGTAGAGATTTGTCAGAAATAAAGAAAATTACTTCTAGGACATAATTCTAACTAACTTTAGTTGTTGGGAGGAACCCAAAAAAATGAATTTATAAACACTAGGGAATGAGATGGGGCAAATGTGTGTGGGGGAAATCTGTAGCCTCCCAGATATCAAGTGTTGGAGAAAACCTCTCACTGTCCCTCACAAGAATCACAGTAGGGTGAATGGAATAAGAGATCATCCTATGACCATCACTTGCAAATATAGTTAAATGTAGCTGGTCTTTTTGAGAGAAAGCAATGGTTTCTCTCAGACAACATGTATGTGTCTTCTTCTAGAACTCCTGGATCCCAGAGGTGTAATGAATCACTGAACTGTAACTAGTTTGCTTCCCTCCTTGCTAAACAAATAGTTACATGAAAAATGATGCATCTCCTGTGCCCTGCCCTCTTTCTCATTGGTGAGAGAGAGTAGGTGCCAAAAGTGTGGGAATCACATGGCCTCAAACCCTTAAGACCTGGCTCTCCTGGGACAGAAAATTATGTAACTCATTAAAGTATATCAATATGTGACTTTATTGAACTTAGTGCTATAGGTGTGCTTCTAGTGATTTTTATTACGTTTTATTGTTATTTTTACTGTCAGCCATACAGGGTTGCTTGGCAAATGAGCAAGCATGCAAATTGAATTGTATTAATTATATAAAATTTGGTATGGGTTATATTAAGTCAATCAACACACATACAGTAATAAGTTTTGTTCTGGGTTCTTGAGGTAAGAATCCAGAATATGACAAGCTTATTTGAAATCAGGTATATCCAACCCTTGGACAACAGGTGGCCTCAGATAGCTAGTAATGTTGCTCCACAGGGTAATTAAAAATGGAAAATAATAAATGATTTTTAATGGATATAAATATCATATATCTTATATGCAGTCCAACACAATTCTTATTTGCTCAATGTGGCCTAGGCAAGCCAACAGGTTAGACAACCATGTTTTAGAGCAAAGTTCTCCAACCTTTCTGGAGTATGGGCAGGGGGAAAAGAGGTGATAGTTTTGTCGGAGGGACAGATATGTGTGTGTGTGTAAGTACAAACACCCATTGCTAGCACAAGGGCAGTGAGAGTCTGCATGTGCTCACTAGCCAGCTACTCATGTGACCCGGTGGCCAATAGACTGTGGCCCAGTACTGGTTGCTGCAATATCCTTGCAGGTACATACACTTGCAGAGGTAACTGTCAGTCGACAAAGGATAATCTTATTCTCTAACCCTTTTGGCAGGAAAAAGGTGTGAGACAGCTTAAATTAGCAGAGGTGTGAAACTCACTGGTGAACAAAAAGTTTTTGGCAGGCAAAATGGAACAACAGTCCAATCTTGCTTGGCAAAATCTGATTAATTGCATATGAGAGAAGCAAAACAAGGGTGTTGAGTTCAATATGATTTACATTTGAAGGTACACATTGCAGGACATTATTGAAAATTCTGTAGAATGACTATAGCTACTCAAACAAAATAGTCAATTGGTTTGCTTCTGTACCATTAACAGTCAGAATGTTCTTCATGGCTTGCTTCTGTACCATTAACAGTCAGAATGTTCTTCATGGCCTAAAACTTAAGAACACTTCATACCAATTCTTATAGATGAAATTTCCATTCAAATGAATGGAATGCACCTCATGAGCAAATATTTGAAACTGAAGCAAGATATTCCTATACGGAAGACATACTGTTGGAAGTGATGGATTTACAGTAGGCTTATTTGATGGAATCCTCAGTTAGCCCGGTGGTAACACAAAATTAGGATAGTTATAGGTCTATTACAGAAGAGGTATTGCCCATTTTATAATCCCCACAGCCATTAGGCTAATTATAAAAGTTACTAGGATTCAATGAGAGGGAAATTGATCAAGTATCACGGGATAGTTCAAATTGAGCAAGGAAAGAAGTGCTTGTGTTTAGATGGTTTGTCAGCTAAAGAGGCAAGGACCATGGCTGCTACATTGTTCCTTGGACTGGAGTGATATGGAGACCAACAGTTGTGGTCTATTTTGTTTCACGTGTAGGTTGGAATGTGGGATAATATTGTTGCCACTTGATTTAAATACTGGAACATGGTACTGAAGATTAATCAACAGTTCTCTTGTCACAGGAGAGTCTACTGTCATAGTTAAATCCGTGATCTGTAAGCAAAGGCTTTCCTCTTATACTAATGACAGTAGGAATAGCTAAATCTAGCTGCCAGGTCTCACACAAGGCTTGGATATAAATCTCCACACTCTTAATTCAGGGATCAGCCTACTTGGCAGATGTGATTTGTTTAAAATAGTGTCTTTTTAGTAGACAAGAATGAGACTACATGTACATAGATGACCCACCCACTAGTCATATACAGAACTAAAGACCTTTTAAAATTGATTTATGACCACAATTAAGCCCAACATTTCCACTGCTAAGCAATACAGTTATTAAGTTATTGAGCCCATTTCATCATCTTAGTTGCCACAGTTGTTAAGTGAATCATTGCAGTTACTAAGTTAGTAACATGGTTTTAAGTGGATCTAGTTTCCCCATTGACTTAGCTTGTCAGAAGGTCATAAAAAGTCATCACATGGTATTTACTGGGAGAGAGAGAGGGGGGGAGAGGGAGAGGGAAAGAGATAATGTATATGTATGTGTATGTATGTCAGGGTGGGTTCCTGCCAGTTCTAACCTCTTCTATAGAAGAGGTTCCACAAATCTACAGTGCCGTTTAGAACCAGTTCCAGCTCCCTCCCTCTGCCCATCGGCACATCATCAAAATGAAGAGCGAGAAGAGGAACTCTGGGAGTTGAAGTCCACAAGTCTTAAAGCTGTCAAGTTTGAACACCCCTGGGGTTTTTTTCTAAAGGGTTAGGGGTACAAGGGTCTTGTAACTTGACAGCTATAAGTTTTATGTGCTTCTAATGCCAGAGTTCCTGAACCAACATTTTGGTTGCTAAACAAGAGTGTTGTTAAGTGAGTTTCACCACATTTTACAAGTTGGCCATGTCCACCCAGTCACATGGCCAGCAAGGCACTCCCACTCGGTCACATGGCCAGCAAGGCACTCCCATCTGGTCACATGGCCAGCAAGCCACTCCCACAAAGCAGGCCACACCTACAGAAGAAGTTCTAAAAAAATTTGAAACCCACCACTGATATATGTACATACATATATACATACATACATACATACATACATACATACATACATACATACATACACACACAAACACACACATATATATGACCCTGGTACACTGCAACCATCATATATATACACACATTCATACATTCATTTATACATACATGCATGCATACATACATACGTATGTACATACATATAATCACATAATCCTGGTACACTGCAACCATCTCATATACATTGCAACCATCATATACTTGACCTTCTGACAAGCAAAGTCAATAGGGAAGCCAGATTCATTTAACAACCATGTTACTAACTTAACAACTTCAGTGATTACATTAATAACTGTGGCAACAAAGATAAAAAATGGGCAAAACTCACTTAATAATTCACTTAATAACTGTCTTGCTTAATAGTGGATATTTTGGGCTCGGCTGTGGTCATTAAGTCAAGGACTACCTGACTTAATAATATACACATGCCAGTTGCCAAGCATTCAAATTTTGATCATATGACCACAGGGATGCTCTAATGATCCTAAGTATGAAAACTGGTCATAAGTATTTTTTTCAGTGCTGTTCTAACTTTGAATAATCAGTAAAACGAATGGTTGTTAAGTCAAGGACTAGTGTGCTCTATGATTTATATATGTTTTTTTCTCCCGTAATTATGATTCAATGGATTCTTAGCCATTGTCTTGATGGTTTAGAAGATTCCTAATTTATATTGACATAAAAATTATTGTAGTTTAGGAAGCCCCAGTTCTAATTCCTAGTTTAATTTCACACACATAGACTCCTTGGAAATTCAAATGTCTTAAATATTTCTCTTTAATCCTGTTTTTTAAAATTCACTCTGGATACCAAAAATCAAATCACCAGAAAATCCAGTTCTGATGTAACACCCCCAACCATGCTCTTTGCAGCTGCTCGACATAACAGAAGGAACAACTACACACCATAAAAGGGTTGATCTTAAATTGTACAATATTTTCCCACTCATACATTTAATTGAAAATCACTCAGTATAGTTGCTGGATCCACAGGACGCATCTTGGGTAACTCTGGCCTTCACTTTTTACTCATGTTAAAGGCACATAAAATAACAGTGAAATTATTCATAGCTAGCTTTACTTGGCACCTGATATATTGATGAAGTTATTTCTTTAGTTTTAAAATTTGTTGATTTATTAACCTAGGGACAGATTTGGACTTCTCTCTCTCTCTCTCTCTCTCTCTCTCTCTCTCTCTCTCTCTCTCTCTCTCTCTCTCTCTCTCTCTCTCTCTCTCTCTCTCTCTCTCTCTCTCTCTCTCTCTCCCTCCCTCCCTCCCTCCCTCCCTCCCTCCCTCCCTCCCTCCCCCCCCCTCTCTCTCTCTCTCTCTCTCTCTCTCTCTCTCTCCCCCTCCCTCCCTCCCTCCCTCCCTCCCTCCCTCCCCCCCCCTCTCAGTACACATCACTAGCCTACTTTTCAGTTTCTGGCTTGTGTTTCAGTAGTTTTGCCTGATAATGAAAGCTTCCTGAAAAGGAATTGAGGAAAATCTCATTGTATAAAATTAAAGAAAGCAATACTGATAACACTGATAAAATTCAGTGTTCATTCTCTCTCTCTCTCCCTCCCTCCCTCCCTCCCTCCCTCTCTCTCTCTCTCTCTCTCTCTCTCGTCAGTTTCTGAGTTGCTTTTGAGTAGTTTTGCCAGCTTATCAACCTTTATGCGTCCTATTCTAAAGATTTCATTTTTCAGTCTCCTTTGTGGCCTCTTAGTGAAGAGATGACAGTTGAGAAAATTTCTGTTCCTTGGCAAGTGTCGGTCTGTTGAATAATCATATTCAAATATAATTTTGTTTTGCACTAATATTCTTAGAAGTTCATACCTAGTATGGTAGTCTTCCAATATTTCAGTTGCTAGTGAAACAGCCTCTCTGTGTTTAAATAAGAGGCTGAAGCATGATTCAAATGCCAAGTCTAGCCTATTAAAAGCAACATAAGATTAAACAGGAGATGTGCTGCTTGCTGTTGAATCCTGTCCGCTAACACCATTGGGCCTCTGGATTTACTGTGCCCTGTGGCACATCCCCAAAAGAAATAAACCTAAGCCTGACTCAGACAAGCACATTTTGCTCTTAACACACAGCAAGTTTCATTAAAAATGTTTTTATAAATAATACATAGAATGGATAATTGCATTTTTCAGCAGCTGATTACAGCTAATCAATTTTTCTTTCAGGTGCCTTTCAGCTCATTATTGAATGACAGTAGTCCCAAACTACCCTTCATATAAGCTTGAGAAACCTGATGGCCTAACTCCTTGCATTATTCATCATCAAGTGTTATCAAGACATCAAGAGCCATAGTGGCTCAGTGTTTAGAATGCAGTATTGCTGGCTAACTCAGCAATTGCCAGAAGTTCGATCCTGACCAGGTCAAGGTTGACTCAGTCTTTCATCCTTCTGAGGTGAGTAAAATGAGGACCCAACCAGGGAAGTGATGGAAAACAGGACCTTTGTCAGTCAGCAGGACTGCTGATTTACCACCAATTTATCAAGTACTTAGGAAATGAGGATTTGGCAGCAGAAGCAAACAACAGCCAATGACTTCATAGCCAGCCATCAAAACCCCAACGACATCTAAAAAGTCACATACAATAGGTACTATATAAATACCATACACAGAACAGTCCAAAGCATACACTGCTAGAGAGAAGTTCCCTGAAAATGGGCTCCATTCGAGTCTGAAAGCTCAGAAGGCAAAACCTCTGGTCCCAGTGACTGACCTAGATTGGATCCTGCAACATATTTGCTTTCCTTTGTGCGATATGCTGACTTTGTAAACCACTTAGAGAGGACTGTAAAGCGCTACAAAGTGGTATATAAGTCTAAGGGCTATTGCTATTGCTTGCTATCATTGGCTTGGATTCATTTGTACTTCAACAGTATCTGAGGAGCCATACATTCAACATATCTTCTCTTTAATAGAGATTCATGTTGCCTTCTCAAGCAAAATTGAAATCCCTTAGTTGTTCTGTGCCATATGAATTCTTTAAACTCAGTTCTGATAATTCAAAAAGAGGTAAATGAAAGTAATCAAAATTACCAGAGAAAATATTTTTCAAGTAGGAATCTTGATTGGAATATTATAACACAACAATCAAGAAAAGTTCCCACTTTAAGATTTTGGAAAACCTTTACAGGAAGAGATTTCTGCCTATTTTTAAGTACTGTATGGAAAACAGTCCAGTACATTTAAATTATTTTGAGTCTACCCAAAAAATGAAATTATACTTTCTACAATCTTTGAAGCACATTATGCTTTCATGTTTATAGGAGTAAATCTAGTGTTGCCACTTATCAGGTTGCTATCTTCAGAAGCAAAAATAATGTTCTGAAAACATTCCTGACTACTTATTTTGCTCATACAAGTGATATTAAAAAGAAAAAAAATATCTTGATTGATTCTGTATTTGAAACAATATTTACAATCTATTTTTCAATCTTTAACACCCAAGATTGCTGTTAGAAAGACATTTAAATATAAATTGTTCATGGGCTAAATAGATTTTAGATATTTACCAAAGGTATAAACCATCCCAATCAAAATCTGTAGGCACCCTTCTCAAATATATTTGAGAAATGAGCTACATATAGGCTTGAAGTTATACAATTATACAAAGGGTTTGTTTTCTCTTATATGGATCCAAGCTGAGGAAGATTTTATGTTTAGAGTTTCAGAAAACATATACAAGAGAAAAGGTACATAAAGCATATTATTTAAACAATATTAACTTGTATGTTGATAAATTAATAGATCTGGCATTTGTCTTCACCACAGTTCTATCCAAGACTGGTTTCAAAGGAATAATATTTAGAAACAAGTACTGTGTGTAAGCTCCACCAACTCTAATGTTTCCCATTCATTTTTTTTCCATTGAATGTGCCAGGTTCCATCCAAATATAATGCTGGCTGGGTAACAACTGCGGCATTTGAATCTTTGTGCAACAAAACAATTGCATTTGCATTGGAGGGCTTGTTGGCTGAAGGATTCCAAGGCTGGAGTCTCAGCTAAAGGATATAAACTGTGTGTGTGTGTGTGTGTGTGTGTGTGTGTGTGTGTGATGGTGTCCAATGAAATTCTATAACCACACTTATTCATATGAATATACACATGAATGAACACACACAGTTTGTATAATAAATATTTTTATGAAATGTTTTAAAACAGCCATATTGCAACTCACTGCAGAGTGAAGGGCTACTTAAATCACCCAGAGAGCCTCTTTTAAATACAGTTGCTCAAATATTTAGCATGTGGGGAAGCCTTCTCCTATTAAGGAGAATCATTTGACTCTCTCTCTCTCTCTCTCTCTCTTACTATTTAGGAAGAGAGTAGAAATGTAGAGAGAGATGAGAAGTTTAAAGAACACAGTGCAGTGTGTAAATCAATGTATGGATGAACCTAGAAGCAAGAATAGTGTGCAAGTATAGAAATGGACAGACAAATGGTGCCCCTTTCTTTCTTTCTTTCTGTTCCCTTCTGCCATGATTGTCTCTTTGTTTTGGACCATTTTATGTTTTCTGCATTTGTTCCTTGATTTTTAAATGTTTTAACAATTGTAAACTGCCCAAAGTGATTGGTAGTTGGATGTCATATAAATTTAATAAAGTACATTCTATATTATATTAATTATAATGCATGAATGATGTTGTAAACCAGGTTTGTGCTTCCACTCCTTTTTCTTATTTCATGCCTTTATAGTTTCTTTGGTTACTGTTTCTGACTCCTTTTCTGTATACTGTATAATGTTGCTTATTCCGAAAGGGCATAGTATAATAAGCACGGATATATTATATTCAGAAATATCAAATTAATACTTAAAAGTTTTTTTTGTGTGAAATAGTTTTACTTTTTGTTACAAAGGGTTCCCCCCCTCTCCTTTGGCAGCAGTGCAACACCGGAGGGAAAAAAGTTTTTCTCTTCAACTGTTGCTAGCTTTGCTTTCTTTGCCTTCAAAGTAGTAGTCACTGAATCTGAGCTTTATTTCATAACCTGATTGAATTTTGACAGTTGGGCAAACTGTAGCTAATCCCTTTCAGTTGCTGGAAATTTCCACCCCTCACCCTTCCTGCCTTCTTCAACTAACACACTTGGCTTCAGTGCTACTGAATTTGGCACAGTCAAAAATCAAATTTACTGATGATCTGGCAGTTTGTCCAAATAGGGACAGATAAATTAAAGGAGAAATTAAAGTGTATCAGAGTTTTTTCTGGCAAGTCACATTAATGGATAGAGCACACAAAAGATCTTAGTAAAGCGATTTATCTTTACAATTACCCATTTCTAGCATTTATTTTAGGAGGAATACATTTATTTATTATGCAATTAAGCCAAAGAGCTTTTCTGAGAAAATGTTGCGGGGTGGGGATGTTAAAACAGGGTCAAAACATGAATTTTACAGAATATGTATATATTACAATACCAATACCAATGAAGTTGGATGAAATAAAGTATTGAATAAAGTATAGCCAATAGATATCATTTCTTAAAGGAAAACACTCAGAATTCAACAGAATGGGATATATCCTTTTATATACATTTAGTTTAGTTTAGTTTAGTTTTATTAAACTTGTATGCCGCCCTATTCCCCGAGGGGACTCAGTGGGGCTGGGAACTCATCAGCTCCAGGCCTGCCGGAACAGCCAGGTTTTAACGGCTTTGCGGAAAGCCTGAAGGTGGTGAGGGTGCGAATCTCCACGGGGAGATCGTTCCAGAGGGCCGGAGCAGCCACAGAGAAGGCCCTCCCCCCGGGGGGTCGACAGTCGACACTGGCTAGTTGATGGAATCCGGAGGAGGCCTAATCTGTGGGATCTAATTGGTCGTAGGGAGGTAATTGGCAGAAGGCCAATTTATGTCATAGTGAGGTATTTTTATATCTAAAGCATAAAAAGCTCATTTTCTATGGTGTTCTGGCAACTACAATTGGGGGTCATAGGAGAGAAAGAATAGATGCAGTTGGTACTAAAACTATTTTTAAAAAGACTTAAATTTCATACATATTTGGAAATAAATTTTAATGACTGACATGAATCAAACTTGCATTTAGGGTTGTATTGTTATGAAACTGTGAGAAGGTTTTTTTTTACACATATTTTTATATTCCAAGTTCTGGTTTTCAGAATATAAATGAATATATTCTGGCTTTCAAAACTGTACATGGGTATAAATTAGTTCTTCCTTGTGGTAGTAGTGAAGGAAGGAAATTGGGAATAAAATTTTTATTTTCATCGAAAGCAATTATTGTATGTATGCTCAAGTGAAATTCAGACTTTTCCCAACTATGTTAAAAAAAACTATAAAATTGAAAGTTACTATGCAACAGAATGTTAGAAAACAATTACCGTATTTATCGGCGTATAACACGCACCGGCGTATAACACGCATCCCCCATTTTAACACAAAAATTTGAGTAAAATTTTTTTTCATTAAAAATAAATGACTTGGAAGCTCGGAACTTAATGTTGGATTAAAATTTATAACATTAGAACATGAATTATAACATTAACTCCTCTTAAAAGGCAAATATGAAATGAAAAAACACCTCTGAGCAAAAAGTTATTTCCATTTTCTTCCTTATATAATATTTTCTGTTTCAACATAAAGTGCCTTCCTTCCTTCCCTCCCTCCCATCCCTTTCTTTATGTTTTCTTCATGCTTTCTTTTCTTTTTCCTCTGCTCTTTTTAAATCCCCCCCCCTTCTTCTCCTCCTCTACATTTAGGTTGGATTAGTTTGTACAACGGTCATCAAACTTCTGAAGTAAAAATAAATAAATAAATCATATTTAAGAAGAAGAAGAAAAAGGAAGACGTTTTTAGTTAAGTCAAACGTTTTAATAAAAGTTTCATCTTTTAAGATTTGTCCAACACATCCAATTGTAACCTTAACAGTAAAGAATATCACCCCAGCTGCTAAAGGTTCAACCAGTCTGAGAACCATTGAAAAGACAACAGTGCAAAATCCAAAAGACACAACTTCCTCACCGCCATTGCTTTGGTACCAAATCTTTGAGGAAGGGGCTCCAGAAAGAAGGAGGAGGAGGAGGAGGAGGAGGAGGAGGAGGAGGGAACCAAAGAGAGGCTTTTACCGAGTCTGCGCCCCACAGCCAGGACCGTCCTTGCGCCTCCAGCCGCGTTTCTTCCCCGCAAAGCCCTTCGGGCAACCCGAGAGTTCCGCTTGACGCCAGAAGGGCTTTGCAGGAAGAAACGCCGCGTTTCTTCCTGCAAAGCCCTTCGGGCAACCCGAGAGTTCCGCTTGACGCCAGAAGGGCTTTGCAGGAAGAAACGCCGCGTTTCTTCCTGCAAAGCCCTTCGGGCAACCCGAGAGTTCCGCTTGACGCCAGAAGGGCTTTGCAGGAAGAAACGCCGCGTTTCTTCCTGCAAAGCCCTTCTGGCGTCAAGCGGAACTCTCGGGTTGCCCGAAGGGCTTTGCAGGAAGAAACGCGGCTGGAGGCGCCAGGACGGTCCTGGCTGTGGGGCGCAGACTCGGTAAAAGCTCTCTTTGGTTCCCTCCTCCTCCCCCTCCTTCCACAGTCTGTGTGACGCTGCCGCCAGGCTGAGATCGGCGTATAACACGCAGGCAGGGTTTAAGCTTCCAATTTTAGTTTTAAACTGCGTGTTATACGCCGATAAATACGGTAAATACACTACGATGTCTTTGATAATTTGGTGTTCTCCAGAAATTACTTTGATAAACCATTACAAATGAAAACGTCTTTGTTCATAACTGGGAATTTAGAAACAGTTGTCCAATACATTGGAGAATATCAGATTAGAAAGTTTGCACTATGTGCTGACTGATAAAGAATGGAACTATTTCTCCAGGTGTATACTGCCATCTGCAGGATTATTTTCAGGTCCAGATTACAAAAAAGAACATTTTAGACAAAATAATATTTCTCTGTTAAAGACATTACAAGGACTTGTAACATCAAAGAAACATGATTCTATGGTTAAATTAAAAAAAAGGATTGGCACATTACCCAACCAACCATTGCAATTAAACAAGTCAACCAGTTTGGATAGAACAAAGCTAAAATATTTGATTTAAAAAATGTTATTTGTTAGTTCAGTTCAATATGTTTGGATCTACTATTGAGTTGTCTTGTCATGCTTTGCTAAGGTTTAATTTTGATACCGTATTTCAGGAGGCACTTTATTTATTCGTTTTTATTTATTAAATTTCTACACTGCCCATTTTACTTAAGTGACTCTGGACAGTTTAATCACAAAATTGTCCTGCAACTCCAATTATGAAAGGAACAGTGTTTCATGGGAACATACTTCAACTGGAATTAGAGCACTTCTTCTAAGATTATTTAAATGGTTATATACAGCCAAATATGCAATGAGATATAAAATGCAAAGAGTTTTAAAGATAAATATACTCTAAGAGATATAGTACAGAATGATGAATGTAAGGCTTCTGTACTGATAATATACAATTATTTAGACTATATAGAAATGCTTCAAGTAATTAAGAAGATTCCAGCATGGCCTTATCTGAGGGCAGAAGTTTCTGATGGCACAGTTTACTCAGAGGAAACAGAAAAAAGACAATGGATACTTTAGATAAGGATGCCTAAGTGGAAGTGACAATTTAGAAGTGAAGTACAATGTTTAATTACACCAAAGCTGACAGGCAGCAGTTCACATTATAAGCTTGAATGCCTCATCATTTTCTTTACAAACCCAAGTGTCCAAGATGACATTAAAGCTATGTTTAATTAAAGACAAACAAACAAGAACCTTCCTTAACAGGTCAAAAATGTTCAACAGTTCACATCAAAAGCACAATATTTAGACTGTCCATTATTATTACAAAATCATCAATTATAGTGACAATGAATAGAACATTAGAAACTAAGGAAGGCTACATGATATGATATTAGTAAGTTAAGTAAATCAGTGTTTTTGATTTCTACAGTATTCACTTGAACAGTGAGCAGTGATGTTTATATAAGGGTTAGGGTTACAGACGCATGCACACACACACACAGACACAAACAGGTTGGATCTTTCTTTCCTCCCCACTCTAGACCTCTGGATTCCCTGTCCAACCCTGCCTATCCCATACAGGTACCATCCACACAAGTGAGTTGGCCATGCCCACTCAGTCACATGACCCATCTAGCCACACCCACCCAATCAGTCATTAGGGCAGAGAATCAGTTGTTAAAAAATTTGGAGCCCACCATTGGATAATTTGGATGTTTTTGAAAATCATATTTTATCACATTGCATTTGTCTTTTAATGAATTTTAATTTGCTTTATTGTATAAATCACAGTATTGCTTTGTGCAATTAATGTATTATATACATTATATATATATATATATACACATACATACATACATACATACATACATACATACACACACACACACACACACACACACACACACACACATATATATATATATATATATATATATATATATATATATATATATATATATATATATATATATATATATACCCTTTGAAACTAGCATTATATCCAAATGTCTAAAACACTAAATCGTATTTTATTTTACTCAAATAAAAGGATATTTTCAGTAAGCTTAATTCAACAGAACACCTTTTAAGAATGCATATAAAATCTGCATTCATAATGAGTTCTTCATTTTTATGTAACAATAGAACACAACAGCACATTTACAGCTATCAACCCTAGACTCAATGGTCCTTGAAATTAAATTTAAATCATGGGCATTCAAAATCCCTTCATCCTCTCCATGGAAAATAAGGAGTAGAAGTTAACAGGCTAATTTATTTTACCAAAACATAGGAGATGCACTTGAGAAGTTTACTTTTGCTGTTGCTCTTAATTAAGGATATGCAACTTCAAAGGGACCGATTTTCTGCTCCTATTTCCCTGGACTGATAGCGCTTTCCAAACAAAACAAAACAAAATTATATCGATAGCGGTGAGAAAAGTTATAGACTAACAAAGAATCTGCTTCAGTTATGTTGAACTTCAGCCAATTGGTTTCAAATAGAAAACTTTATATGCAATGCATAGCATTTCAATCTTCACTTTTACTTTAATTTCTAGTAACAAAATAGAACACATGTGTAAAGCTAAATCTAGAATTAGCAGGACTAATATGAATTATTCCTTTTTAATCCTTTTAATGGGTCTCTTAAGAACTCCAACATAAGGAATGTTGGCTTTTCTGTTCATCTGATCGTAGAAAGTAGGCATTAATTTTAGATGCAAGTAATTATTCTCAGTAAGCGCCCTTTTCTGTTGACAAAACACTTCTGAAATAAGTGAATGAAGCTACAGGTTTTTCTCTACACACCATAGATGCATGTTTTGGAATGTCCAGATTGGATTGGAAAACTTTCTAGCTAAAATCCTGAAGAATTACCACAAGATGGATTAGACAGAGCAAGGCTCTATCCCCATGATGACGAATTTATGGCATATGTGCCACAGGTGGCACACAGTGCCCTCTCTGTGGGCACATGAGCCATTGCCGCAGTTCAGCTCCACCGCACATGCGTGCATGCCTCCTGCTGGCAACTGGTTGTTGGATCTCCACCACGCATGTGGGGGGCGTGCGGTGGGGCACATGCACGGGGCCCATTCCACATTGCATTTTGGGGGTTCTGACATGAGTACCTTGGGTACTCAGTCCGGAAAAGGTTAGCGATCACTGCTCTATCTCATGGGTTCTCAACCTGTAGTCCATGGACATCTGGGGGAGGTATGATCTCATCACAGGGGGTCCACAAAGACTTGAAAAAATATGATTTAAATCCTGAGTTAAGTCTTGGGGGTCCATGGCCACAAAAGATATTTAAAGGGGGTCCGTGGTGAAGAAAAGGTTGAGAACTGCTGTTTCGCCATGTTTGTGTAAGATAGTTTCCTATCATCGTAGATATATTCAGCTGTTGAATACCTGCACCCACACCCACCCAAACAGATTCCTAAAACACACAATTGTTGTTACAGACTTTTGTTTTGAATTCAAGGGGCTCTGATAATGTTGAGAGGAAAAGAATGCATCATGGAAGGCTAAAACTGAAAAGGTCACAAAGCAGGTGTTACCCTTTAAGTGACAGTTAGAACAATTAATCAGTGGAACAACTTGCTGCTAGAAGTTGTGAATGCTCCAACAATGGAAGTTTTTAAGAAGAGATCAGACAAACATTTGCTTGAACTGGTATAGGGTTTCCTGCCTGAGCTGGGAGTTGGACTAGAAGAGCTGTCAGTATAGTTCTCCGAACCACAGCATTGAAACTCTGCCTGGAGAGTATCCACCCCCTTGGTAATCTGCACTTTCTTATCATACTTGTTTAGAATCCTCATCAAATCCTTGGCTATAGTCTGGTGTAGCTATGGTCTGCACATGCAGGCAGTGGCAACAACTAGGATTTCAGTGATCAAGAGCAACATCAGTAAACCTGTGAACAATTTGATCATAGCTTTGTTAGATCTGAATAAAGCAATTGCTCCAAAGCCAGACAGAATGATAATAAACACACCAATAACTGTTATGGTCATAGCTATTCCTGAAACAGCTTCATTCAGTATGAGAAAAGCATTGTGGAGTTTCACTTGAACACACACACCTGTGATTATTACACAACTCCAGCAACCCATAAAGTAAAACAGTCATCCATAAAGCAATTTTAATGCACCGCTCCCATGTAATCCTTCTTTCTGCCCAAGGTCCCTTCCAACTCTGTATTTCCATTCCATTCCATGGAAAAGGCTGGAAATCAGGGACAAGCAATTTCATGTCATTCTTCAATACAGTGTTTTATTCTTCATACTGATAGTCCTCACCTTGCAACAGTTTGTTTATTGACTAGTTTCAATGACACTGAAAGTGACTTATGACTGTTTTTCACACTTACAACTGTCGCAGCAATCCCATGGTCATGTGATCAAAATGCTTGGCAACCGGCTCATATTTATGACAGCAATAGTATCCTGGGGTCATGTGATCATCTTCCGACAAGCAAAATGAATAAGGAAGCCAGATTCACTTCACAACTCTGTTAGTAAGTTAACAACTTCAGTGATTCACTTGACAATTGCAACAAGAAAGGTTGTAAAATGGGGCAAAACTCAGTTAACAAAATGTCTTGCTTAGCAACAGAAAGTTTGGGTTCCACTGTGGTCATAAGTCGAGGACCAGTATACAGCAAGTCCAACCACTAATTTCCCCTAATATAAATTATAAAGTAAGATTCTCTGCACTCCCAAGTTTTTGTACAGTTCCAATATCTTCAGCATATCTGATACATACAGACTAACCTAAGTGAAAAATATATCGTGCAGTTCTTAAACAATACATATCTGGTAAATGTTGTGTCACATCTTTTCTTATGACAGACTTACTGAACAAGAAAAATGAGAATGGGAGAACATGTAAACTTTCCAGAAATTCCACAGCACCACATCAAAAGGACAAATTAAGTTGTATTTTAAACATGCTTGAAAATGATTAACTCTGGCTGAATTGTGTCATTTATTTACACTTTAAAAAAAAATCTGGTCAGATTTTTATTCAGCTTTATTCAGCACAGCACATGCAACGTACTAACAAAAAATTCAGTTCACTTACCTTTCTCACTGCTACTTGCCAGAAGGGAAGGTGGGCTTGTGGGCTTGGATTTATCATAGTTGTTAAAGCTCTGGCTGCGCCGATTGTTAGCACTTGCTGGGCCACGGGTTTTTATTTCGCTGCCTGCAGCTGAAACCCTCGTGGTAGGACCTGGAAGCCTATTTTCAGGGTAAAAAGAAATAAGTGAACAGGCTTGTTCTCCAAATGTGCATGGAGTTGGTTTAGTTCAATTGGTTTGATATTGGTTTAATCCAATATCAAAATGGAAGAGGGCTTACCTCCTCTACAAAGGCCACTGACCAAGTGAAGAGCTCCATGAAGACTCTAGTATGTCTATGCAGTTCCAGTGCAAAAGCTTCTCTAACTAGATGTCTGGGCATGTATTGCATGTACCTGGATCTGCTTTTTTGCAATTGTAGGCAACTGATTAATGTTTTTGTGTGGGAGATTTCACATCCCCTCTGAATTGGATACTGGAGTCTGACATATTATTGAATATCTAGGCATCAAAACGTTTACATCTAAATGTTTGATCCTGCTGTGAGCAAAACATTCTGCTTTAAAGAGCTCTGGTAGTCTTTGTGAAAAATTATAAATCTTATCTCTTTGAGACAGTGTTTCCTGCTTCTCTGTTCTAGTTACACAAATCTTCATACACTAGCTAGAAAACTTCTTCTGCACTGAAACCCATTTGTTGACATTTCTGCATCTAGGTATGTATGTTGCAACATGCCACACAGTCATTAGTGACCCTGATTTCTTCTCAACCTAAGTATATGCTAGATTACAAATGAAGGCTTTAATTGAAAGAATCCTTATGTAAGGTAATACCTATATGAACATTAAGTAAGGCATGATTATGTTGAGAGAGGGGGGGAAGGAGGGAGGGGGACATAGACGATGGACAGATATAGACAGACAGCTAGAGAATTAGATAGATGATAGATAGATGGATGGATGGATGGATGGATGGATGGATGGATGGATAGGTAGGTAGGTAGGAAGATGATTGGTTGATATATAGATAGACAGATAAACAGACAGATATTTTTGCCTCAAAGACCAGCTTCTAGAGTTGATATTCAGTGCTCTTAACTGAAAATATGCAGCATAATCCTTAGCAGTTTTACTTTGGTACAAGACCCATGCATTTCAGTGGATCTGATTTACAAATGTGTGTATTTGTGGTTGATGCTTTAATATTTGCATGCTTAATGTTCATATTTTTAATCAAGTCACCTAGAACCTCATCTTCATTTGGCAACAATTTGTGTGCAGTACAGAAGCACTCTGATGTGTCGGTGTTTTCAGTTATCATAATTTCATTTCATGAAATGAAATTTCATTTTTTTTTACTGAGTACAGAATGCAATGCTCTTGTGATATACTGTACCATAACTGTTCTGGTTAACACATTACAAACCTTTGTTACTCCAGTAGCATTTTTATGACTCTAAAAAAGAAATGTTGATAAGATTTCCTTCCCAACAGTTTCTAGACAGTGACCAGGAAGTGGAAAGGAGAGAAAAGGGAAGCAAGAAGACAGGTCAGCCTTAGAAAATGCATGCACATGCTTTCAAAGCTTATTAATAACATGTTCAAACACAAATCAACATCTTTAGCTCTCTACTTCTTTGGATACTGAAACAGAATACGAGACCTGCTTTTTCTAAAGATGAGTTCTTCTGTTTTCAGATGCTTCTGAAGAAGAAGAAGCCAAGGTAAGCAGTTAAGACAATCATTAGAGTACGTGGCAGTCATCACAAATGCACACATAACTGCTTTAGATAACGAAGGATACCCAAATAAAACTACAAGGTCAGAACAGACTTGGAAGGAAAGGGACAAAAAGAAGATATTTTTTCACTTTGCATGCTTTGGTGGGGCTGGCATTGACTAGAGCAAAAGCATTCATGCACAGCTAACATTGGAGAGAACAGATTTAATATAGAACGTATATAAACACATATTGTTTGCTTGGTCCATTATGTTTGCTTGGTATCTGAGAACACTTATCCCATATCTGCTTCTAACCATATGAAGTGGAATAAAACTACATAATGACATTCTATCTATCTATCTATCTATCTATCTATCTATCTATCTATCTATCTATCTATCTATCTATCTATCTATCTATCATCTAATTTCGAATTTCTCATATTGTGTCCAATTTGACTGTAATTGAAGAAGATATTTTGAACTTACAGACTAGAGTCAAATGTAATGGTGGTGAAGCAAGAGTGATGGAATGAATATTTTACTGTAAAAAGCTAGCAATTTTTTGCAACAAAGTGTTAATAGGTATCTGAGAAGGAGGCAGGTAAATTACAGAAGAGAAGTAATATCTTGCAGTTTGTGAACAAAAAGGCATAGCATAATGGTGCATTCCAAAAGACAGATTTATGGGGCATTTCTATTAAAGTTTGTCACAAGAACTTTAATCTGTGATAAATAACATACACATTTTTAAAGATTAGAGAAAAATGAATGGACTGAAAACCTTATTACTCATTCCCAGGCAGATTAGAAGTTTGCTATTATAAGACATCCAGAAAAAAAGATGGCATGTATGTCACTGTGTTCCATCACTTGACATAGGAGATACACTCACAGCTATTTGTTAGTGTTGAGAAAATGAATTGAGATTTAAAGGCAATAAAGAGTAATGAGAAAGAAAGCTAAAATAGGGGAAATGATGTGATTAATAATTTTCTTTCTTTTCCCACCATGGAAAATTGACAGCATTTACTTTCTCACTTAAGACCCTTTAGGCATAGAAAGCAATAGCAACAACACTTAGACATATACCATCCCATAGTGCTTTACAGCACTCTCAGGGCAGTTTACAGAGTCAGAGTATTGCCCCTGACAATCTGGGTCCTCATTTTACCGACCATGGAAGGATGGAAGGCTGAGTCAACTTTGAACAGGTCAGGATCGAACTCCTGGCAGTGAGCAGAACCTGCAGTACTGTATTCTAACCACTGCACCATCATGGCCAGATGATATACAGAAGGCATGATATGACTTCCACATTGCCTCCATATATTTGTGCTCTTGTGAAAGCAATTGAAATGTTACCATCTAGCTGCGCATACATAAAAAATTATATGTGTTTGGGATTCCCAGGACCTGAGAGCATGGCAGCATGCATTGTGCCTTGGCAGTTCAGGTGTCCACATCCAAGAAGATCCCAAACAAGCATGTTATGTTGGGACTGATGCCAATAATGTGTCCTATTGCATTTTAATAAGCTGAAACAAAAACATGATTCAGATTTGACATAGACTGCTGCATTACTATTATGTACTAGAAATCCCCCGAAGTCCCTTTCAGCCCTATGATTCTCTGCATAGTTTTATCTCACATCTTAGCATTACTCAGTGAGATCTACCCATCTTCAAGCTATAGTAGTAATGAATCTAGATATATTACATTTATTATTATAACATATATTCTGATATAAAGTTCAATAGAAACAAAACGGCTGCTAGAACTCCTTTACTTGGAGGAAATAGTAAGAGACTAAGTAGGACACTATCAGTCAGCTAATAAAAATGAGTTCTCTCAGATTATTCATAATATTTGGTTTAAAATCAACAGGTAAGCATTGGTGAGGTCTGAAACATGCAGACTGGAATTGTTGCAAAAGGGGTTATCCATGCTTTACATTAGAGGAACAAACGCTAACCTAGAATTCTTTTTCTGACCGAGAGTGAATCGGATGATTTTGCTTTGAGATGAGTCCCTGGGTGATGCACTGTACAACAAGAAAGGAAAAAAAATTGGAAGATGCAAGTGAGTAAAGAAGAAATATTAATATAGAAAGCCTCTGAGCTAAAAGATATGGAAAAATAATTTATCCAGATGTTTTCAAAGGAGAAAATAATGTTGCTCACCCCAGTCAAATGTCTAGACATGATACCTACTAAAAAAAATCCTTCTATGTACCAAAGCAATGATAGTCAAGAGTTTGAGCCTGCACATTTATATCACAAACAAATATTTTTTTTGCAAAATGTCACAAGTGAATTTACACTGTAAATTTAAATGGTAAAACCCCCACAGGATGATATGATGAGATATGTCCCATATAATTGAGTACATTTTGGTGCTGATCAGAGAATTATTTTTAAAATTATTGTAATAAATACCAAATTTCACCACATGAGGGTGCCTGCCAAAGCTTCATGAAAAGGAATTGAGGGAAACCTCATCGTGTAAAAAGTGAAAAAAAGCAATGATAAAATTCAATGTGTATGATCCTCATCTCTCTCTCTCTCTCTCTCCCTCCTTCCCTCCCTCTCCCTTCCTCCCTCCCTCTCCTCCTTCCTCTCTTACTTCAGGTTCATTTTGTTATTGACAAAGATAGGTACTGTGCTATGCTACGCTGAAAATAATGCTAACTATACTTCTTGTATGCAAGTTAGCTTTTTTCTTATTTGAAAAGATACTTTGAATGTTTCAGAGGAGGGTACATTTAAAAAGATTGGCCCCAGCCACTTTATTACAAGTACAAAAGCATCAGGAACCTGTTCTTTTAAGAGTCACCACTGTTTTGCAGTTAAACAGTCAGGTAGCTCCGTGTTGTATATTTCTTTGTCTCCTGAAAAACTGATAGTTGTTTGTAAGGGAAGGGCTTTCAATGAGGAGTCAGCATGGGGTTAGCATTCTTCCTTCTATCCTGGCAACTGCTTTAAAGCATGAAACACAACATTGGGAAATCCAATCATCTCCAAGCACTAGAAGATCCAATTACCTGACTGTAATGACAGAAGAATAAAGCATACACAGTTGTGTAAAGAATGAAAGAAGGAATTCTCTTGTCAGTAGCCACAATCACATTGGAGTTGGCATACATTCATTCCAGCCCAATTAAGGAATGCATATTTCTGGAAAGCAATTTCCACATCTAGTCCCATGACTGAAATCCCAAGCCTATGTGGCTTTTGTGCATACAGGTCCTTCCCCTACAATCCAATTGCCAAGACTGCACAAATGGAGTCCAGTTGCAAAACAATAAATGATCAGCTGTTCAGAGGGCAGGCCTGAAATGCAGTTCTCCCCACTCTGCTCAATTACTGAAAAGCTGAACAACGTGATCTAGTATATATTCTTTTGTTCCGTTGTCACCTTATAAAATTGATCTGGTTTTCAAACGACTGCCAGGATCAGACACACAGGTATTATTTACAGTGTCCATCAGCACAATGGCACCAAATACTCCTTCAGAGTGTTTGAAATACACAGAATTAGATTATTATTTTTAAAATAGAACATTCCACAACTTAAAAAAACAACATAAGAACAAAATGGAAATGGAAACAAATGGCTGAAAACTTACAAGATCGCCCTGAGTCATGGAACTTTGAGTGACACCTCATAAATCTCATATAATAAGAAAAATACTTGTGTAATCTCATGCTGAGATTTTTCATCACCTTTTTAAGATTTCTATCAGCCTGGAGAGGCATATTAGCAATTACAGGTGATCCTCATTCAACAACCACTTGTTTGGCTAATATTCAAATTTGTGATAATGCTGAACAAGTGCTACTTATACCTGGGCCTTGAAGTTCTGACCATGCAGCATCTCCACAGACACATGATAGCAATCCTGGTCCTTCATAACTGGCTTTGTTTTCCAAAGCATCTCAAGGTCATATGATAATGATTTGCAACCTGCCCTGCCAACTTCCCAAAGGGGAAGCCGGCAGGAAGTTGGACATTGCTCTCGTATGAGGTTTGCTTAAGAATCCACACGTCCTCACTTAATGATAGTAACTAGAACTGCTGTTGCTGAGCAACACAGTCATGTGACATTCTGCTTTACAACTGCAGCGTTTAGCAATGGAAGGTCTGGTCCCAATGACTGTTCTTAAGTGAGGACTACCTGTATATGATCTCATAAGACAATGGCCAGAGCTTGAAAAAAAAAAGGCTGATCCCTGTCCTTCTTACAAGGTGCATCTGCTATAAGTACAAAGATATTGAAATAACCTGCTGTGAAACTCTTGGCATTTGGAAAAGCAATGGTTGGGGGTGGGGGTGGGGGGGTTGAAAAAGCCCACTCACCTGGACTGCATTTCTGGTTGTGCTTTTAACTGAAGCTGTGCTGCTTGCTGGGGATGTTGGCACTGAGTCTGAGGCGAAGCTGGCACCAGTGGTTGTGGTTGTAACTGCTGGTCAGGTAGTCCCACCTGGCTGGGGGACGGAGAGCTTGCTTGCTGGGATGAGGTGGGCGGTTGCTGGGATGGAGAGTGGTCTGAATGTTGCTTTGGGGACTGCTGTTGCTGCTGCTTATAACGCGATAGGCTGAAGAAGAGGCCCAGGATAGCCTTTAAATTCCCATTCCTGATCTCTGAAAGGCAATTTATAAAGAAGTATTTATATCATGAAATGGCATGATGACCCAGTTGAACAAATGTTTTGTTAAATTTCAACTTTCTTTGTTCAGCTCAGGCTCCTGGAAGATCCAATTGATCAAAATAAAATTAGAGAATCCTTGCAGAAACAAAAGAATCCTCCAAAAAAATTAATATCTTTTTTTTCTTTTCAGACGGAGGGAGACATAAATTGCTTCTTGTGACCATGGTCCTCCAGAGAAATTCAGTTCAAGATCAGGACAAATAATTGTATATTCAATGAAAAAGTTAAAGAAAGATGTGACAAAATATTCTGGTAAGAAAAAAAATGCCATTCAAATTCTTGTCCATTTTTTTTTTTGTTTCTTTCCTTTGACACTGGTTTGGATTATTTGTTGTTCCTAATTTACAGAATATTCTGGAGAACTTATGCCCTGACCTACTGAAACTACATCTAGGATAGCTGCAGAATTAACATCCCCACATATACAGAAGTCAAATAAATGTGTGTATCAAGACATTGTCATCTTTGCACATATTGTATTTATTTCATGCAAACATGGAACTGGCAATTGGCAAGGCTTGGCGTGTCTCCGCAGCAGGAGTGGGTCAGCCAGTGTGATCTTTTCATGCATACTTTCAACATGTGAGAGGGGTCATGTAAACCTCTAAAAGTCTGGGACTTGGCTGTACAGGAAAATGCCATTAAGAAGAAATGCAATTAAAAGCCTCAGTAACTTGATTCTTCAGAATCAATCAGAGGTATTAGCAATAAACCTGATACCCCAAAATGGGAAAAGCAAACCAACACTGGACTTTGTTATGTGTTGGTTCCAGTGCTTCCAAAATAAAGCATAAACGGTGCTTCCAATGAACTCTACAAATGTATTTCTTCTTATCTCAGGAGATAGGCTGAGGTAATTCAACTGGCATTTTGCAATTGGACTTTGTGCACAGAAGGCTCATCAAGGTTAGTCTGAATTACTTCCTCTTACTACCTCCTTCTCCCTTTTAGGGCTGTTGAAGTACACAGACTCCCAAGTTTCAATCCTGTGAGTGTATAACTAGTCATTTCCATTCCAACCCACAAAAAAGGGTTTTTGGGGTTTTTTTTAAGCTGAGAACAAAATACTGCCAGATGTCACAGTTTTTAAGGCACAGAGAGTTTCTTTTTGGTCTGGAGTTTGGAAATTTTCATGCTGTGAAGTTCCTTTGGTTGCTTCGATTTCCTTTGGCCCATTATTACATTTTAATATTTGTTTTTTCCTTGAGATGTGAAATCATTCAGCTTTCTAGTGAGACAAAAGGAAGACAAAACAGAAAACTGACAAGAAGGAGGTAGAACAACTTGTATGTAGAAACTGTGCAGGCTTTGTTCAAAAACCGCTGCAAGTATATTTGAACCATTTTACACTTAACTTCAAACAGATTTTTTTCCCTACAAGCCAATCAACCGCAAGTCATTAGATTCTGAGAATGATAAACAGAAGTATTAATCAGGCTTTACTGGAAGTACTTGATCATTCTCAAAAATGATGAACCTCATAACCTATTCAGAGAAACACAGAAACCTGTTTCTGATCATTCTGGATGAATTTGAATATACATGTGACAATCCAGTGCTATCTATCATATCTGCTCACTTAATATTCTCCTTCATGCATAAATACAATCAACCGAAGAATGGCAGACAGCTAGAAAAACAGTATAATTATCTCACTGGCAAATGAAGCTGGGATTTCTCCAGTAATCAAAGAGTTAATACTCAGAGCCAAGGAATTCTGTTGGCAGGCTACAAACTGGGTGCCACAACTGAAAAAAGAAAATCTGTCAGCTGGGAGGACTTTTCTGGGTTGCGAATCTTCTTCGTAAGCGTTCTGGCAGCTGACACATACAAACATACTCTAAATTCACTTGGGCTCAAGGAGCTGTATGAACTCAATGGCAGGGCGGCTGCTTTTGTTGTCAAGGTAACTGTGCTACGTAGTTTGGAAAGAAAAACTGCATGGTTTGGGGAGAAACTCACAGCTCAGGCAACCTGTCTCACAGATAAATAAACAAGAAAAAATAGCCTCACCTTGATTTCCATCTGAGATTAGTGAGAGAGATGTGAGATAGAACATACTGTGGCAGTTTTAACTGCCACCTTTTTGAAAGATTTTTAACGGATTTCCGCTTATAAATAAATAACAAGTGAAAGTAAAAGTTCACCTTAGAACTGAGATAAACATGCAAATGCCAGACCAATCATCTTTTGAGCATACAAAGCAGTGTGGAAAAAATAAAAGTAGGGATGGTTAAGACGTGATAAAAGCCAGAAAATTTTACATAGAGTATTTTGATAAGCAAAACCAAACCAACCAACCAAAGCAAAGCAAAGTGTGAATTACATTACCTGTGAGGTACAATGCATTTTTGACCTAGATTATCCATGTCAGTGTAAACAGCCATTAATTTTGTCAGGGCAAAATGGCATTGCATTTACAAAAATAAAATTAGCCTCCTGCTTATTATTAAAACTGTCAGAAACAGACCTATATTAGATCCCAACAGATGTGAAAGTATTTTTTTATATACTGTAAAGGGAGGAGAACTTTGCCCTGATATAAATAAAATGAAGAAAACAATGAAAGGACAAAAGTAGCATGGAGATGGAAGAAAGTGAATTTATTCTAATTAATGTGCATTCCAATACGTTCAGAAACCTACTTGTTAATATCCAGCAGTCTTATCCAGAAAGAAAGAATGAATTGGCCATAGCTCAGGGATATAGAACAAATTAGACATGTAAATACATATTCCTGTTTAATTTTAGCATCCCAAGTGGGCCTGGGAGGGACTGTGTTGTGACATCATAGATTATTTCAGATCGTTATACTTGGTCACAACAGAATATAATACTGAGCTGAATGGATCAAGATTTCATATGAGGCAACTGTTTTTATGAATAACTTCAGGGTTCTTTTTACTGCAAAAAGTCCATCACTTATATTGTCTGAGTAAAAATAAGGTATTTCAACCATTGCTTAACATATTTATGTTGCTTTTTTCTACAAATAGTTCTTACATGGATTTCTAGTCATTTTTTCTTATGCAATAATTTTCCTCTTTTTGGCTTTTCACTGTGAAATATTCCATTAAGAATTTTTCACTCTCACCCTCTCAGAATCAGGCTCTTATATCGACCTGATTATGTGGCTGTTCTCCCTAAATGTTTATCTCTCAAGATTATAATGAATTTCTTGCAAATTACCTTCAAAGCATTTTAGATTTTTTTATTATCACACTGAAATTGGATTTGACCAGTATGTCTGTTCAAAATCTTTTTCTAATGCAAACTTTCAATGTAAGGTTTAGAAGAAATGACCTGAATACATAGTGTTCCCATGTTTACTTAAATCTTCATTATGCTTTCCTCCTTCTTTTCCCTATGATGAATGTTGAAATTTAAATCCCTTAGAGCATGAACAGCTCACTATTAATATATAACACACTGATAGTGAAAGTAATCAAAAATTATTATGACTTACAGTATATTATTATCATTACTATGATTTGCTAGTGTTAATCAATGGATTTCCTTCTATTACATTCATTTTATTTCTATCAAAAATCACTGCATATTTTGAAGCCCAAATAAAAATTGGCAGATAGAAAATTTTCCATAGAATAATAAAATTCAATTTAAAAGTAGTCTTACCTTCTGCAGATAGTCCCTGTATGTTTATTCCTTTAGCAGCCAGAAAACTCAGGCACACATCTATGTTTTCAATCTTAAAAGACAAGGGATAGGGGAGGAAATATTTTTTTTATAATGTGCTGAAAGTAACTTGTACTTTTGTTCAATATTATACAAAAAACTAACTGGCTATGAAATGTTCATGTTGAGAACAAAATTCTATTTGCATAATGGATTCCTTATCTCATCTATTCCCCCCCCCCCCTATATTTACCAATATTCATCTTGGAAGTTTCAACCAAACTTTTGACTAGAAATGGGGAGAACAAGGACAGTAGCAGTTAATGTCCTATATGCTGATAACAGTCCCTTATTAGATATAGTCTTGGATTATTGGCTAAATATGCTGAACGTTTTGTTATTATATTTGTATCTCCTTTTTAATTCCAAGAAACTACCATAAGCACAATGTTTCCTGAATAAATACATAGTTCATTGCTTACATTTTTGTGGAGTGACATTTTTGGTTTATGTTACCTATGCTGGAATAAAATCCATGTGTAACTCCTTGTGAGTTGAATTATCTTAACCACTGTAGCTAAGGTTTTAATTTTTTTGATAATTTTCATGATATGAGAAGAATTGCTTAGCATGCAAAAGTACTTCTCCATAAACATTCCTAGCAATGCTATAGCGGAAGGCGGAAGCACAATTTTTTAGTATTTCATATCATCTTTCTCAAAATTAAAAAGTAACCTTATAATTATTTGATACAAAAATACCATTTATCTGAAACAAAACACCAAGTTTCTAGAAGTCATAGCAGAAAAATGCAAACCTGAACCAGAATCCAGAGCATTTTTAACCATACAATTGAACAATTATTTACTCCTCAATTGTTCTCTAAAAAGCAAATTATTATTTGTCAGTTTGGTTGTCCTCTAAAATGAACAGACGCAAATGGATTAAATAAAACTTTGGAACTTCCTTCATGAAAAAACCAATAGTTTTCTACCTCTACCAAAGGAGTAGTTGAGTGTTTCTACTTACTCCTCACGGTGAACTGTGGAAGACTGTTTTCCCACTTACTATTTTGTTTTAGAAAGGAATAACACTTCTAATACCAAACTTCATTAAAATGATTCACATTGTAGGAAATAACTACAGCATAAAATTAATGACAAAAAGAATGAAATAGAATTCACTCAACAGTCTTCTTTGACTGATCATCTAAACATAAGCAGAATATAGTAACACTTTGCTTCTACCACCATGTAAATAAGTGAGACTCTGACTGGTGAGGACAAGTGATGACATGCTACAATAATATAATCCAGTCTACAGTGAAGCTCATTCACTAGAAGTAGCTGTTTATCTTCCATAATACGATTGGAATCAAATATAAACATATCCAAATCAGTTTCTTAAAAATCTGGAACTGAAAATCTGTTACCTTGCTGAGAACATTTTTTTTAAATGGGAAGCTTTTAGAGATATGTAACAAATGGAAAACATTTCTTGTTTCAAACCTGAAACAAGCATTCTATATCAGAAGCTTTGCTCAACTATTTTTGGTCAACCATGATTAGGCAGAAAGAAAAGTTTGGTTCTGTTGGGTTTCAGCCAAAGCAAAATATAGAGGGATCGTACAGCAGCCATCTTCAACCTTTCTGTCTTTGCAGACCGGACGGGAGGGGAGAGGAGATGGTTACATATGAGCAGCGAGTGAACGTGTGTACACAGCTCTATTCACACAAGTGAAGCTGCGCATGCGCTCACCCAGCACCTCCGCGGCTCAGTTTCGAATGGTGATAGGCTGCAGCCCAGACATTGGGGACCCCTATCCTAGAATGATTCGTATAGCATGAGTGGGGCAAGGTACTCTGCTCCAGCCCTCTCTTCCTCTACATGGCTTGTTAACTGGCTTGTCTACCTACCATCTTCTCAACTGCCATCTGCTCCCACCAACATCTGTTCCTGCTCCCAGCCATTGTCACCAATGTGACAGTGACACCAATTATATTTCACAGACCATCCTCCCTGCATGTTCTCCTTCTTGTTTACCCTCAGTTACTGCTGCCACTAGTGGTATCTATGCATGCTATTGCTTAGGAAACTCTTCAACCATTGCTTTTTCTCAGTCTTCCCCCCCCAAATTTTCTTTACCGAGAACCATTATACTTTAGTCCAGTGGTGGGTTGCTAATTTTCTTACTATTGGTTCAGGCGCACTCCCATATGTGCTCGCATTCACGTGCAATGCACAATCTGGGAGGGTGGGCGCAGCCTCCTGCCACCACTACTACCAGTTCATCCGATCTGGGCTGAACCAGTAGCAACCCATCTTTGCTTTAGTCTTCATGGGGAATAATCCTATTATTCAGTGTATAAACATACATGCATGCATATTTCGATTCAGGCCACCCCACCAACTGTTTCACACAAGAGCACTTCATACACATAATGTTTTGTGCCTGCTTTGAATACACAGCATTATTCCATAAGTCACATCACTGCCTGGTTGAAGACAAAAAAGGGCCCGCCTTTCTCCCCCAAGAAAAGGGTTCATCTACGCAGACTGCCAGGACCTGTTTCCAATAGACAACTATTGTGCTTGGTGACTATAAACAATTGCTATGCTTCTATAGCTGCACAGAATCAGAACTGGATCAATTATTTAGCTCAGCGACCCTCAACCTTTTTTGACACCAGGGACTGATTCTATGGATAGAGGTTTCTCCGTGGACCAGAGGGAGTGTGGTTTCATGTGCTGCCTGCATCTCACAGATGGGGCATCATTTATTTGTGTGGCCCTGTTGCGTGCATTCTGCGGAGCAGTTCTAGTCCATGGACCAGGGTTTGGGGACCCATGATTTAACTGAAATCCAAAAGAATCAAACCAGATAACAAGAACCCAAAATAAACTATGTCCAGCAGATGGCTGTCCAGTCTCTTCCTAAACTGACAAGCTTCTCTTATGAAGTTTTTCAATCAGAATCTTCTTTTGTTTAGCCAGTTATTTCATGCTTGATACTCTAAAATGACATGAACAGGTCTTTTCTCTCTTCTACATAGCACCTCTCTATGTACTTTAAAAGTGTTACCAATACACTCACCTTTTCTCAATACTATTTATAGCCAGTTCCTCAATCTCCTGATCTTTTCTATTACCTTCGTTGAAAATACAGTCACAGCTGAAATGGGATTTTATCAGTATAAAATACAAGGGAATTGTTATTATTTCTGGTGATGTCAAAATTATACTTTGATGTAGCATAAAACTCCATCTCACACTATTTATTCATTCATAGCTTGTACTCAACAATTCGAAGAACTGCTTGATATGTACTATTTCCAAAACTAGACAATCTCTTCTCTTTTGCACTGAATTTTTAGTTTCATGCTGATTTCTAATCGTCATGGTATTTTTTTGCTATTACCAAAACCCGACAATCTCTACTCTTCTCTTTTGCACTGAATTTTTAGTTTCATGTTGATTTCTAATACAATACAATACAATACAATAGCAGTGTTAGAAGAGACCTTGGAGATCTTCTAGTCCAACTCCCTGCCTAGGCAGTAAACCCTATATCATTCCAGACAAATGGCTATCCAGCATCTTCTTAAAGACTTCCAGTGTTGGGGCATTCACAACTTCTGGAGGCAAGCTGTTCCACTGATTAATTGTTCTAACTGTCAGGAAATTTCTCCTCAGTTCTAAGTTGCTTCTGTCCTTGATTAGTTTCCATCCATTGCTTCTTGTTCTACCCTCAGATGCCTTGGAGAATAGTTTGACTCCCTCTTCTTTGTGGCAACCCTTGGGATATTGGAACACTGCTATCATGTCTCCCCTAGTCCTCCTTTTCATTAAACTAGACATATCCAGTTCCTGCAACCGTTCTTCATGTTTGTCTCCAGTCCCCTAATCATCTTTGTTGCTCTTCTCTGCACTCTTTCAAGAGTCTCCACATCTTTTCTACATCATGGCGACCAAAACTGAATGCAGTATTCCAAGTGTGGCCTTATCAAGGCATTATAAAGTGGTATTAACGCTTCACGTGATCTTGATTCTATACCTCTGTTTATGTAGCCTAGAACTGTGTTGGCTTTTTTGGCAGCTGCTGCACACTGCTGGCTCATATTTAAATGGTTGTCCACTAGGACTCCAAGATACCTCACACAGTTACTACTATTGAGCAAGGTACCACCTACACTGTACCTGTGCATTTTGTCTTTCTTGCCTAAATGTATAACCTTACTCTTTTCACCATTGAATTTCATTTTATTCGATAGTGCCCAATGTTCAAGTTTGTCAAGATCCTTCTGTGTCTTAAGCCTGTCTTCTGGAGTGTTGACGCCAGCTTGGTGTCATCTGCAAATTTGATGAGTTCCCCATTTATTCCCTCATCCAAATCATTGATGAAGATGTTGAAGAGTACTGGGCCTAAAACAGAGCCTTGGGGTGCTCCACTGCATTCTTCCGTCCATGTAGATGCAGTTCCATTGAGGACTATACATTGAGTGTGGTTGGTCAGCCAGTTACGAATCCATCTGGTGGTGATGCTGTCCAATCCACATTCTTCTACTTCATCTAGTAGTAGGTTATGGTCTACCTTGTCTACCTTATCAAATGCCTTACTGAAGTCCAAATAAACTATATCGACGACATTCCTCTGGTCCACTAATTTTGTCACTTTGTCAAAGAACGCATGATCTGTTTTTGACAAACCCATGTTGGCTTTTGGCTATTACTTTGTTTACTTCTAGGTGTTCGCTAATTCGTTGCTTGATTATCTTTTCCAGAATCTTTCCTGGTATTGAAGTCAAGCTGATAGGTCTGTAGTTTCCGGGATCTATTTTTTCCCCTTTTTTGAAGATGGGTACCACATCAGCTCTTTTCCAGTCCTCTGGCAGTTCCCTGGTGCTCTAGGATCTCTGAAAGATATAGTTCAGTGGTTCTGAGATCTCGTCTGCCAGTTTCTTCAGAACCTTGGGGTGTAATCCATCTGGTCCTGGTGATTTGAACTTGTCTAGGGTAGACAGGTGCTCACTTACCATTTTCTTCCCTATTTCAATTTGTGTTCCTAATCTGATTTTTAATTGTCATGGTATATTTGTTTTCTATTACCAAAACTAGACAATCTCTACTCTTCTCTTTTGCACTGAATTTTTAGTTTCATGCTGATTTCTATTTATCATGGTATTTTTTCAAGGTAGCAGTAACAGAAGGATAGGCCCATAGTTTCCTTTTCCCCCCCTTTCTTTTTGCAGAGAGAAACATTTGTCCACTTTCATTCATTCTGGGTTTTATTTCTTCAATCCGCACAGGATTCAGTTGAGAGTTCTCTTTATCATAGTTGACATGTTTTGGCCACAAGCTTTCTAGACTGAAGTAGTACATTTTTCATTTTACCTAGTTTTGCTACAAGTGCAAGCTAGAATTATATCTTGTTGAATACTGGATTGCATCACTGTTATTCTTCAAAGTTATAATTCTTCACTATTATTTTTTACACACAGTGAAGCAGCTTAACAGATCTTAACATTATGTTTTAATGTATTTTAAAAAGGCTCAAGGCTCTATAAATAATCTGAAATGACAAGAGTGTCCACCTACACATGGGAAGAGATATCAGTTGGTCACCTATACTTTCAGATTTTATGAAAAAAAGAGAACAAAGAACATCATTCAATATATATTTTGTTACTGGCTAAAATGGCTGTATATTTTTTAAAAAATGTTTTAATAGTGAAACTGGTTTATTAGTTCATAATATAGTGTTATAATAGCAGCCTATAAAGATCTGCATTGGGAAAAGCAAAACAAATAAAATATTTCAAGTGTAGTAACTATGTCTGGCAATTCGTTACTTTATTGTGCTGCCTCTCCACTCTCTGCTCAGATTTTAGCTCCCTCTTATCTCTGGGGGCTGATTGAAAGAGCTGCCTGCCCGGATCCGAGCTGATCCGCCTCTCCACCTTCCAACAGGAATCCAGCTCCCTTCTGCCATCAGAAAGGAACATCTTCAGCAGAGTGTAAAAATGGAGCTTAGATCTTCGGGATTTGGGCAAGATTTCTTTACTCCACTGAAGGTGTTCAGTTTTCCTATGTTCATGGAAGGGAATGCTTTCAGCAAGGTACAACTTCAGCTCCTGCCCTGGATATGAAAGAAGCCTCCAACTGGGCATCCCCCAGGCAATGGTGATGTCATCAGATAATCTTTTCAACCTGGAAGTGTGTCAGCACTTCCGACACAAGTGCCACCCATATAGGGTACAGGAACAGAGTTCAGATCTTCGAGATCTGAGCTCTGTTTCTCCATACCAAAGGACATCATCTTCCTTTGGCAAGCAACTCTTTCAGCTAGCCCTCAGAAATAAGAGGGAATCCTTTCAACAGGTGGCAGCAGCTTGCAACCTTTCTTGTTGGATCCCTCATTGACTTTCTAGGGAAGCCAGCAGATAAAACTGCAAATGGCAATGACATTATTGTGTGGTGCTTAGCAATCAGTCGGAAGTATGAAAGATCCCTATAATCTGACTTGGGGGGGAGGCATTTTACAATGTCCAGGTATTTTATGGGCCATAAAGCACCTTTTCTACAGTCATAGTAACTTAGAACAATCTTGAGCCTTTGAGTCTTGTAGTCTCCTATCCCCCAATCATCATTTAAAAAGAATGTTAGCATAGGCCAAGAAATGCTAGATTCCAATGGCAGCATCAATCTTTATTCAGTATCAGTCTATTTGGGGTCATCCCATGCTAGGAAGAATTGATTGCTGTAAGAATCATCATCACTTGTACTACATGAAAGTCTGCAAAAGTCAGGCTTATAATAGCCACTTGATTCTGTAGCATTTAGAACACCCTGCATTTCTAACAGAGAACAAATCTCTTCCTGCCCTTTCCAAGTGTCAGGTTGTGAGTTCTTATACATTACACATCCTTTAAAGCCATGATATTCCCCACCTAACTTTGTGTTCTAATATGCAGTTTTGAATGAACATACTAATCAGAAAATTACCTGCTTGGGTTTCTTTTTTTAATCCACTGAAGGAAAACAAAAGCAATGTACAGACTTTACCACCAACCATTTATTAGTAATTTAAGGATATATGACAATTTTTATAGAGGACTCAAATTCATTCCCAACACTAGGGAAGGTTTTTATTTTTTTTTAAATGAAGCTGACTTGGAATGGATACCATAGCAACTTCTTAAATGATGATTGGTGGTGGAGAATTAACTATTTCAAAATACAAAAACAAAGACTGTACTAGAGCAGGGTGTGTGTGTGTGTGTGTGTGTGTGTGTGTGTGTGTGTGTGTTTGACATGCATTATACCGATCCCAAATATTTAATACTTATAAATAATACAAGTACACTTTGCTTGATATCTAAAATGGGCATTTAATTTTGTGTTTGATAAGAAAAATATTGATTTATGTATTTGTAACTGTCAACCTCTCTTCAAAGTGAAATATAAAAGCTAATTACTAAATCTTACCATCACATTTCTTGTAGGCACCCTGTTTTAGTTCGTAGTACTTGCATTGAGCTTTCAAAGGTTTTATAAATCACAAAAAGACAGGGCATCACTGAATGTTTGCTCTGTATCTTAGAGACAGGAAAAATACTCTCTGTTGTGACAGTTGTCATGATATCATTTTCCTAAGAATCTCCAGCACAGCAACTTCATGTAAATTATCCCTGCTGAAGTAGAGAGATGAGAGAATCTGACGGCTGCCTCGGGCATTTCACATATAACAATAGCAGCATTAAAGATAGGTGTCTAAAATATGAGCTTTATTTATTCACTACTTTCTGCATACAGAAATAATAGTAATAATAATAACACCCACAAAAGCAAAGAATAGCCATCAAACAGAGGTCCTTCATAGCACAGTATGAAATTAGGATATGCTTGGAAAATCAGTTTAGTGGGTAAGGCATCAGGCTAGAAACCAGGAGAGACTGTGAGTTCTAGTTCATCAAAGTCAGGCAGTGACTTTTCTCAGCCCACAATATCAGGCTCAAGTGACAAGGCAGTCAATCAATTATTGTTACAACCAAAAGGATTAACACCTGGTTGGCAAATAAAGAAACAAGTGAACCCTGGACTTATGGGAAAACATTAGGAAGGGGGAAAAAAACGGGATTAAGATATGTCAAACAAAACACCTTTTACCATTCTAAAGGCTGAAGTGTTTTAAAAAAAAACTATAAAATTGACCTGATCAGCCATTATGAAGAATGATGGCCACAAAGCTCCCCAGATGATGCTACTGAGGAGAGAGACATATTTCTGATTAAATTACAACTGGTGACTGAAAATGGTAATGTTGGTTTTGCATCAGAGCCAGAGTGAATCTGTATTTCTACAAGTGGCAACAGTGAAATATCATTGGCAGAATGATCTTGGTAGCTTGAAAACAGCTTAATTGTGTTTGGCTTAATGTCACTTTTGAGAGAAGAAAGAATGAGATTGCTGTCCATCATTTCATAAAATTGAATAAGATATCAACATATTGATATACTGTATTCCTAGACAGAAGATACATTTTGTGACGAGAGCACAATATGGCAATCTACATCTCCAATTTTCTCATGTTACCACAGATCAGTGGACTCACATCTCTCATAGTAAAAAATCCCTCGCACATATGTGCTAGTCATTCCCAACACTAGGGGACAGGTGCTCATCTCTGTTTCAAAGCTGAAGAGCCAGCGCTATCTGAAGACATCTCCGTGGTTAGGTGGCCAGCATATCTAAAAGTCAAATGTGCACGGAATGCTGTTACCTTCCCACCAAAGGTGGTTCCTATTTTTCTACTTGCATTTTTACATGCTTTCGAACTGCTAGGTTGGCAGAACACATCTCTCATAGAGTTATCTTTACTCATATTGAGCACCAGACTGCAGTACATGGCCATTTCATCCTTATTTGGAACTCATCAAATATATGTGTAGTAGCTGTACATTTGCAGGCTATGCAGGCGTTAAAGCTCAGTGTTGTGGACAAAGGAGTGTATATGTCTACAAAGAAAAATATAAATCTCCTTCACCAAAAGAGGAAGTAGAAGTCATTCAAATTAGGGCATAACATGTATATCACCTGTACCTTCTAATCCAAGAGCTTAAGAAAAGGAAGCAGGACTGTATATATTAGTCTGAAAGTAGAATTACACATATAGTTGGAGATTCTCAAAAATCAATTGCCAACTGTTAGAGATAAGTTCCTGTGCTGGACAAAGGATTTAATCAGATGGTTTCAACATTACATTCTATGAGTAATTTGGTGCTTGTTCAGATGAATAATGCCCAGCATCATTATTCTCATGTTACACCAAGGGCTGAGTTTATATCCCAGTAATTTTCCTACCACTGTGTAATTACTATAGCACTAGTATTTAGAGATGAAGGTTTAGGGACTTTCCTGAGGCTCAACAGCAATGTGTTTCAATCTTGGCAACTTTAAAATGTGCAGCTTCGGCATGCTGCACATCTAGCTGGGAGCTGAAATCCACACATCTTAAAATTGCCAAAACCGAAAAACACTGCTCTACAGTAGCTGAAGGAAGAGCAATCTCTGCTCTTTAGCCATTGTTCTACACCAGCTCATGACTTCATTGTAGGCAAGATTCCTTATAGCAGGAGTATTGAGTATAGTTTATCACTCTCTAGAATGCACGCCTCATTTAAAATGTTATTTGGAATTGAAGAGTAGTTCCAAGGACAACATGGATACCAAGCAATCTCAAGCTTTCCAAAATCAGGCATGTTTGAGTCCTAGTCCCCTGCCTCCACATTTGGAATAAGTCCTTTATGTGCTGTGCAAAGCCTAATGCTGGCTTTGAATACATGGAAGTGGTATACACATGTCTTACAGCTGCAAATGCTATGTGTTTTTGAAAGACTGTGAGTGCCAGTATGTGAACATTTCCTATAATTTCCTATCAGTATAATTTTTATACCTTTTTACACATCTGAAGAAAAAGTTCATGAATTATATGATTCAGCCTCTGGTAGCGGAAACCCATACTTAAAACTTACTCTGTTTACAATAATATAGTAACATTTAAGCCACCTCAGCACCTGATCCAAAACAAATACAAGAAAGTTTGCCAAAAGGAGATTCTATGTTTTCCTTTGGTCTTTGTACAAATCTGGCAGCTTGTCCTGTTTTCAGCCACTTTTGTCATGTTCTTCCTGTTGCTGCTGAGGGAAGCTTTTTAGGCAGAACAGAGGCAAAAGAAGAAATGTGAACTGAAACCAAAGATTTTATCCACACATGAAGGGGAATGGCATCAATGAACACACAAGCAACCAAAAGATGATCAGAATCTACAGTATATGTTGAATTTCAATGTAGTACAAATCTTCTTGATAAATAACTTATAAGCAGGTTATAACATCCCAAGATATCAAAAGCATGTGGTTTACAAATGTTAGTATTCTTAAGTCTCTAACCATTTATTTATTGCTTAAATAATCTCAGGATTGTTATAATAACTAAATATTTTTTTAAGCTTGAGTATCAACAGGCCATATTGTCATATTAATTTTAAAGAAGTAAATTGAAATAAGACTATTCAAACATAAGCTAATAGGATATATTCATGCATGGGAACTAAGAGCAGTACATTATTTGATGGATTACATTCATTTAAACTATGTCAAAGAGAATTTTCCAGGGGAATGACCTTATTTCAGCATGTCTCAATCTGGATCTAGAGCTAATACAGCTGTTTACACCATAACTTCCCCAAAGCATAATGGTTGACTGAGGATTATGGGAATAGGAGTCATAGATCATAAAGGAAGGTAGGTTGAGGAAGGCTTCCTGATCAGCAAAGTTAAATACAAATGCTAGCCCAATCAGAAATAACTTATAAATTGTTCCCTTTACCACTTAGAACCACTGGTGCAGTTAATTTCACTTTTTCACCCAAATATTTTCCCTTCTCCCCAAAAATCACAAGTTTACATTTGGAGAAAAGTAATACTAAAATATTAGAAGTGACATACCTCATACAGCAATCTCATACCACGGTCAGGACAATGCCAAAAGAGAAGAAATAATCATGTTCCTATTTTTCTTGTAAACAATTGCCCAAGAACACCCATCATTTCTGTTTCAGAAACTATCCAGAAATAAGTTGCCACACACGGGTTAAATATGGCTCAGAATTATCACCTTACCGTTTAATCAGCCATAAGGTAGAATCCTGTCTCTGCTTGCCCAAGCAATCAAACCTGTCTATAGTAAATAAATAGTTGCCACTGTATTTCAATACGAATATGAATTAACTTAACCTCTAACTAACCTCTAACTACTTTTGAGAAATAATCTTCATTTATCCTGGGTTTCTATGGTCTCTTCTAAGAAAACAAAGTAAACCTTCTTCAATTGCATTAGTAGCCACTCTTTGCTTCCTGGAACCAGGATCTATCCACTGACAGTCCAACACCTTAACCACCCTACCACATTGGCTGTTTTTACTTTCTGTGCAGTTGTGAAATAAGTGTAATTCTGGCTGGAAATTCTGGATTCTTACTCTTGGGAAGGATAATGATTCCCATTAATACTTAAGCTCTGATTTCTATCTCCAGCTATTACTCAACAAGGTGAAGGAGGAATATAGTTCATAGGATTAGCTTTCTCGTATAGGTGAAACTGTCTTGTCAGCAAAATGCAGGAAACTGGGGCTGAGAGGACCTGCTACTGTGCCGGGCTGTTTGGTTTACATCACTGCTTCCTGACATGGCTAGTTGGTTCCTGCTGATTTCTTGCTTGCTATGCTATCTCGGTAGTTGAGGGATTTGCCAAGTTGAGGGACTTGGTAGTTGAGGGTAGTTGAAGCGACTGATTATGGCTAGGCTGCCTGGGCCATGTTTGACTGCAAATGATGGGGAAGCAGCAGTGGTGAAATTCATTTTTTTAAAACTACTGGTTCTATGGGAGTGGCTTAGTGGGCATGGTGTGGCTTGGTGGGCATGGCTTGGTGAGCATGGTAGGGGAAGGATACTGCAAAATCTCCATTCCCACCCTACTCTGGGGCCAGCCAGAGGTGGCATTTGCCAGTTCTCTGGACTACTCAAAGTTTCCGCTACCGGTTTTCCAGAACCTGCTGGATTTCATCTGGAAGGAGTTCTTCTAAACAAGATATGCTCAACATGTTTGGGCAATGTTTTCATTGATCCCATTTGTAGTCAAGCTTGGGGCCTGGGACATGTGGTTAAGCCCATTTCATGGCTATGTTGATTGCTATTTGTTTCCTTTCTTGGCTTCTTTTAATATTATTTGTGATTTTGTTTTGTTGTTTATTTAATTTTTAAGCACTGTTGGATACCCTGAGTCTCGGAAGCCATATAAATATTTTCCCTGCAGCGAAAATATTTTAAAGTTGACATGAACCAGTGATGAGTAAAGTTATAGTCCCCGAGAAATTTCTGAACTACAAACTAGCATCCCTCACCACTGTCAGATGTTGCAGTTCGGCACCATCTGAAAGGCCACATTTTCTGTATTATGACTTTAAATAGGACAGGTAGCCTTTAACTTACAACAGTTCATTTAGTAATCATTCAAAGTTACAAAGGCACTGAAAAATGTGGCTTATGACTTCTTTCCACAGTTAAGACCTTTGCAGGATCCCTGTGATCATGTGATCAAAATTCAGATGCTCGGCAACTGACTCATATTTATGACAATTGCTATGTCCCAAGGTCATGTGATCACCATATGCAACCATCTAATTAGCAAAGTCAATGGGGAATCCTGATTCACTTAATGACTGGGTTACTAACTTATCAACTGCATTAATTTACTTAACAACTATGGCAAGAAAGGTTGTAAAATGAGACAAGACTCACTTAAGAAATGTCTTACTTAACTACAGAAATGTTGGGCTCCATTCTGGTCATAAATCGAGGATTATCTGTATTTACTACCATTGTGTCAACAACAGCAATCATACTGGCAATATACAGAACCATCCTATACACAATGCTTCATTCTGAAGAAGGATCTGTTCACTCTGATATCAGGAAGGGGGGGCACAATATTGTTATTATTTAGATAACTTCAAAAAAATAACTTAAATGCCATCTAGATCCCGTCTACCTGAGAAAATCAGAGTCTCTAAGAATTATTATTTTCCTTGTTATGCATTTCTACAGAGCTTATATAAAAGCAAGGTCATAATGTTTTCCTGCTATAAAACTAATAAGTTTGCCTGCTGGATGTCTCTCTTTTGGAAAAAACATGGAAAGGAGATCTAGGCTTATATATAGTTTGAGCCCTTTTCTTTTGGAACCAGAGACAAATAAATACAGAGAAAAACAGGGAGATAAAATGGAAAGATAAATAGTTTCAGTTCAGTTTATTGTATTTGTATGCCGCCCTTTCCCCCCGAAGGGAGAAGCATGAAACTACTGTATTTTTCGCACTATAAGACACACTCCCCCCCCAAAGTGGGTGGAAATATCTGTGCATCTTATAGAGTGAATATTGTGGTGAAGGGAGGGGGGTTGGTGGGGCAGCTGTGTTCACTGCCACTGCCCTGGAATACTGGAATCTTTGCTGCCAAGAAGCTGATTGGTGGTTGGATCGGCCTCCCAGAATACTGCCCATCAGTTCTTCTAGGTGGCAGGGATTGCCGCTACCGCCTATCTCCACCTGTTCGCCACTGCACATTTGCTGCCACCCAATTGGCAGTGGCGAATGAGTGTAATTGATCAGCGGTGAAGATTGATGGTGAATGGGCAGTGGCGATCGGGCAGTGGTGGTGATCAGGCAGCAGTGGCGATCCCCACCACCTAGAACAGCTGATCAGCAGTATTCTGGGAGGCTGACAATTTTGAGAATTGTAATCAAGATGCAACACCTCTGGACCCTGTTAGGTAAAGGTAAAGGTTCCCTCGGACATATGTGCTAGTCATTCCCGACTGTAGGGGTGTGTGTGTGCTCATCTCCATTTCAAAGCTGAAGAGCCATTGAAGATGTCTCCATGGTCATGTGGCTGGCATGACTAAACACCCTATGCAGAGGGAGCATTTATGTTTTAATATTACCTACGTATTTGTAGGAACATAGTCTTTGATGTGCATACAATTCTGAAAAGATTTACATGAACTTTATTTGACTATTTAGTGAGAAAGAAAAGCCAAACAAGAGTTTTACCCAACCTTTCAAAAGAAATTTGGAAAAAACAAAACATGTATTATTTTCCCCTTCATGGGAATTTATTTTAAGAGTGACTCACTTTGAATATGTAAGTGTGAACAGTGTCAATACTAAGTATTCTAAAAATAGAAGTATATTTAAATAAAATAGAGCAGATTTGGTTAGAGAACCAAAAGGCTTTGTATAAACAGCTCTGCTATTAAAACAAGTTTCCAATGCAGGAAAAATATTTACCAATCATCTCGCTGTAGATTGATAAAGAACACCAATGGTCATATCCAGTGGTGGGCTGCAACTGGTTTAACAACCAGTTCAGTGATCGCGTGCACCTAACGTCCTTGCATGCAGCGTTCAAAATACAATTTGAAGCTCAGCGGCTTACCTTCTAAGGCAGCCCCAGGAAGTAGAACAGCTGTGATGTGGAAATCAGCTGTGCTTCATGAATCAGCTGAGCCAGAAAGAACAAAATATAGAACAGGATAGGGTGGGGCCATCTGATTATCGGAACTACCAGTTCGCCCAAACAGTCCGAACTGACGGCAGCCCACCACTGATCATATCCTGGTTCTCATTATTATATTGCATAAAGCACCCACTCTAAATTCTTAAACACTGCTCTAAGTATATAAACATATTCTTTGTAGTTCTCTTGAAATGACAAAGAAAATGAAGGAGTTACAGATTACGCTTGAATTCTTGCATATAGCATGGCTGTTAATTCTCTTATTGATTTCATGATGTTTTATTACTTTATTTACCTGTAGATTGAGATCGTAAATCATAGAAATGATAGTTGATCTGTTGCTTTATTAAAAACAAGATGAAAGTCGCAACAGAGCAACCCACATATATGCTGAAGGAGTCTACCTCACACATGCATTTCGAAAGCCCTTTTTGCATTATTGCCGAGGTCCACTGCAGCCAACAAATTTGAAGCAAAAATGATTTGAATGTTGGAAGCCACACAGTTATTGAATTAAAAAGCATGCAGAAGAAATATGCATGTGTGCTAAGTCTTTTCTAGGGAAAGATTTCAGTTTTTCCATCCAATGTTAACCCAGTACATGTCACACTTTGCACTTAAGAATCAGTTCAACCCATATTTACAAAACCTTTAAATGAATTCTTAAGCATCTGTAGAAATATGATGATGTATAGTCAGATAATTGTATAGATAATTCTATAGATAATCCCCATAAGATAGTAAACATCATTAATAGTATAAAAGAATTTCATAAGATTCCAGCCACTTCAGTTCAGCATTCTGAGCCGTAGTGGAGCAGTGGTTAGAATGCAGTATTGTAGGTTACTTCTGATGACTGCCAGCTGACTGCAGTTTGGCAGTTCAATTCTCATCGTCTCAAGGTGAGACTCAGCCTTTCATCCTTTCAAGGTTGATAAAATGAGGATCCAGATTGTTGGGGAAAATATGCTGACTCTATAAACCACTTAGAGAGGGCTGTAAAGCACTACTGCTCTTCTAATCTGTACTGACTATTTTCCTAATAGAGGTGAAATTTGTTTATTTACAATGAAAAGTGTTCTTGATATCCAGAATTTTTTTTAAAATGGTAATAAGATAGTCTACAAATACTGGTGTTGGATATTATTTAGTTTTTTTTTTAAATCAAATAACCAAGTGACCGTTCAAGTAAATATTTAATATTTTTAAAGGATGGTTTTACAGCAAAATTGAGATCAGCTCAGAAAAACCAGCTTCATGCCACCAACTTAAAAGTTAGACTCTCAGAAGAGGGTACAACTTCTGATAACATGTGAAATAAGTATTATTTAGATTCAGCACTGTAAAGTGGTTTGCTGAACTACCAAACCTGGACTGTAATAACTTGGAGACCATGAGATGGTACTACAGAGATATAGAAATTTGTAACTTTCTCTCCATCTAGTGGTTGTCCAAAGTTTTGCGTACGAGGTCTGATAGCAAACTTTACATATAATCCTAAACTATAATCTACAATGACTGGGTTCTTACTAAATTAAAATCAATCTGTATTTGGCTTTATAATGGAAGCAGTTTGAACAAAGCCCATATTTCAAGCAGAGCTCTTCTTTCCAAAGATTACTCAACATTATTCAAAAGAGTGTTTAAAGATTCTCAATAGTACTTATATATATATATCATTAATGAAATAAATATCTGCAATATTATGTATTGAAGAATCAATTTATGTACATTTACCCAGAAATGAATCCCATTGAACTAAATGAACTAAAGATGCAAATAAATGAAGTCCCACTTTAAACTGGTCCATTGATGATAGAATGCTGAAACTTTGAATTGTATATGCAATTAAATGATTGTTTCAATCTTCAGAAGTTCCTGATTTGTTCAATTCCTAAATGATGGCCTTTTTTCAAAATACATAGTTTCTCTAGCCAAAGGATAGTAGTATAACTTTGTCTGCCTAAATTTAGAATTTATCAGAATATTCTGCACAGATCTTGCCATGGGCAAGATGAAGAACTGATTTTCAGCATCTTCTCAGTAGTGAATTCCTTTCTTCAGAGAGATCACTTAGCACTTTCTCTCCCAACATTGAAAAGGATTATTAAAATGCTCTTATTTGAACATCTTTTTTTGTCATGGCCTGATTCCAAAATTCTTAAGCTATTAATGATGAGTTGCTTTTAATACTGAATTTCCTTATGGCCTGCTTAGTGTACATATATTAATAGTGCATTGTATTATCTTCTAATATATCAATATTTAAAATATATTAACAAAGTGTATGAAGGAAGGAAAGTATATTACCTAAGATAAATGCCAACCATTTTTAAACTATTTTTAAATGCCCCCATTTTTAAATATAACACCATACATTTCCAAACCTATCTTTGCATGGAATTTATAGTGCAAAAATGGCCAAGACCAAAAGTGACTGACTCCCTCCCTCCCTCCCTCTCTCTCTCTCCTTCCCTCCCTCTGTGTGTCTGTATGTGTGTGTGTGTGTGTGTGTTGTAGGTGTGTGTGGTGTGTGTGTGTGTGTGTGTGTGTAATGTCTTAGGTGGCCAACCACTTTCAAAGTCAGCTAAATCCGTGGTGTTAAAATGGCTTTTATTCTCCAATCGGAAATTCTCCTAAGAAAGGATATTTGGAAAGTTAATCCAGCTGGCTGCATTTATTCATGCTAGCTCTTGAAATCATTTCCGTGTTACATTTTCAAAACATCCAAGATGAGATTAAAGCAAATAAATCCAAGTGGAAATGAGAAGTCACAGAGAAGCCAAAGGCACCTTTCAGGAATCTAAGCCCAACCCAGAACAATTTAGATTCACCAGTTCACCACAAGCACCACAATTATTTCCGGGTCTAATGATATGATAAACTTGTGGTTCCTTTGTCAAGGCTATATTGCTGTGTGTCTGATGTTGCTAGCTGGATGTCTCACTACTTCCTTCGTCTACTTATGGCCAAATGTCTAGCTCCTCCTTCTAATGTGGGATCATTTATTCTAAGTATTCAATTTTTATAACAATTGCATTGGGCTACCTTCTTTCTTTGTGCGTGCATGTAAGATAACACACATGTTTTAAATTACATTGCCATTTTTCATTGCCACTACACTTAAGGCAGAGATTGCTAAAACGATGAAACTATTAGCTGAAGCTACTGAGAATATGCACTGTTTGCTTTAGGTAAAACACCATTGTGGGTAATTTGTCAGAAGATGTGATGTTCTCAGCATAACTTCTGTATAAAAACCATATGTTGCTTAATAAAACACAAATTTGTGCATTACAGCCCTGATCTTGATCATACCGGCATGCACTAACAGTGGGGTAAAATAAATCTGGGTTGTTTGTATGCAATACACATTTCAAGGGTTATGCATTTGGCTTTTAAAAAAAAGCTTTTTAGAAAGTGTACTTGAAGCTTTTGCGGAACTTTTCCATGCTATTTTTAACTAAAATGCCTTCTGTGGCCACTTGGACGTCTTAGATTGCAACATATGCAGTCCTGACATTGCTTGCTTTAAATTGCAATCAATTTATGAATGCTTTAAATTACAATTCTATATGGTATGCTCAGGCATATGTTATTCTAAGCCAAATAGGATTCCATCCAAAACAAATTTACAAAAGTTCTCCAAATATGCAGAGTTTAATAAAAGGATAATTTGCTAAGCCGTTTATTTATTATTATTGCATTTTGATAGTTGTGAAACACTGTGCTCTACTTATCCCTTTACCATATATTTCTAATTGTCTAATTGTACTTACACCTCTTTAGTATTAAATAGTATACATAAAAGCTGAGTTAGTGCTGCTTTTACTATTGCAACATGTCAATATTATGAATATATTTTATATCCATATATCTCTGTCTACATCTACTATATATCCATATTTTTATTTCTATTTATGTAGATGGTTAAACGAATTTAACAGATGTAGAATTTAGAGATATTATAATAAACCCACAAACTGGCAGGAATTGAAGCTATTTTGTTCCTGGTCAAAAAAAAAATAGTAGAAGCAATTATAAATTGACAGTTTCTATTTTTGTTGCTGTTGTTGTTATCTTTGAAGGCTGTTTAAGAACGGAATATTGATTTATTAAGTCCTAAATAGCTTGATTCAGAACACAATCCCACTGAGTTTAGACTAATTTCTTTATGAGTATATCTATAATTTAGGAAAACAGCACAACCAAATCTAATACTACATCTATCCATCAATCCACCTGCAAAAAAGGGGGGAAATTGAATTATAGAACAAAGAAAAATCTTACCATTTGAGATCTGTTCTTTGGACAGCCATTGATGTCTTCAATCTTCTCATTTGCTAAAAATGAAAAGAAAAATAATTTGAACAATACATGCACACACACCTACACAGAAACCAAATCTGTTTTAAAGACATCTGGTGTAGTTATCCAAAGCACTTGTTGCAACTAAATCAAACAGCCTAGAGTTGTGATTGCCCAATCAAAACAAATGTGTTAAACACGAAGAGTCACCCGGCTGAATATTTTTTCCTGAACCATTCTTCCTGAGACAGCTGGAGAAGGTCACTGCCATCTCAAAAGGAGACAACTGGGCTGGCAGTTTTTCTTAAAGTGATGGGCAGAGTTTAACAGCCTGATATTTCAAATCTGAAAGCAACATGCATGACTGCACCATTGATTTTTTATTTAATAAAGGGTATTAAATAAAAACATCCCAAAGAAAATTCTTATTTACTGTCTCTGGTACTGAAGTTTCTAGATGTCCAACGTCTCTCTACCAAGCCACATATACAAAGTACAATGCTCATTGTGCAAATACAGTTCCACTTTGTGTGGTAATGCAATTTAATTTTGTGATATTCAGAAGTCTAATTCAAAAGGATGCCATTTTCTCTAATCCAGCAGCTACCTCAATTATTTTGAAGCGTCATATCAAGTTATTTTGATACTGCCTCTGCAGTGAAAAGGGAGTACCTGAATGAAAGAATGCAAATAAAGAGTTCATAAATAGATTAGATCAAAGATAAAATCCTTTGGCTATCAAGATGTTGTAAACTACAATTTTCAGCAGATCTTGCCTGCATGGCCAGGAACACGGGGAATGCAATACTGTAATAATTTTGAAGAAAGCCACAAATTCCATATGCTGTATTAGCCCTTAAAAACTCATGTAAGGCATTGCAGGTGGAAGAGCAGTCATACAAACACAAGTTCACTGAAGACAGGATTGCTACTGATTTTCTAATGCTAGCCATATCCTTGGATGAGGGCAAACATAGATTTAATAATGAAAGGATCCTAATACTCTGTATATGAAAATCGGATGGATGGATGGATGGATGGATGGATGGATGGATGGATGGATGGATGGATGGATGGCTCCAGTAGGGTTTGGCAAACTTGGCTAAACACAGTTAACTTATAAAATAAAAATACCCATCTACCTTTTGTATGTAATCACAGGGCTTGCTGGATTTACGACATAGACTATTGAAAGTGATTCCATTCATACAAACATTGGCTGGTACATTTGGAAGAGTTTTACAGGCCTCCTATGGTAAATCTAACAGTTCAGCCAATGGCATCCAAGTAATCAGACAGGCAGAACAAGAAGCTAAAATGGAATTCCCTCATGACATTGCTTCCATTCGAATCCTCCAAAATGTTTTGAAGATCACTGCCAATCACTGTTGCTCCTGTTGCTCTTGGAACACAAAGCAGCAAGGAGCACCATTAGCCAATCAGAGCTCCCACCAGCTGACCAATAGGAAAGTGAAAACATCTTTTAGTCAGCGACTTGTCTCATGAGCTATGAGTTCTAAAGTAGTAAAACTCCCAGGCTCCCAACTTTACAGAAAAAAAGGAAATAATATCCCATTTCCCATGTTATCAGTACAGGTTCTGTATATTTGTATACTTGGCTTTTTTTTTTAAAAAAAAGAAGTTCTACATTACTAAGAAAGAAGATCGAGTTTTCATTTGACAATATAAATTGTCACTGCACTGTTTGATAACAACATGGCATCATAGTTTTCCAACCAGTACCTTTTTACAATGGTTACCAATCATAAGTGTTGGCTGCACTACAGTGTTTCCATATGTGTGGGAAGAAAGGAGGTGAATAATTAGAAGGTGTGAGGCAAGAAAAATCAAGTCAGGCAGTGTTGATTAACACAATATAAATCAGTAACTATTATTATGAACTATAATAAATTAGGTCAGCAACAGAATCTATTTTCTAACCCAACTGAAATATGATTCTAAACATTTAAAAACCCAAATTTAGGATGTAGTACAAATCCATAAAGCAAATTATAATCTAAACATACCTTCCAGTTAAAAGTGGACTAAACTATTTACTTTTCTAATATGAAGTTATTTTAGACATCAAAGCATAACGCCCTAACATAATTAGCCATTTTCTCAAAGAAAGGATTGAGCACCCTTTCAAGTCAAAAATGGTGAATACTGTTTACATAAGCAAGGGAAATCAAATCAGTCGGTTTCTTTTTCTTCAGGTCAATTCCTGCTAAATTTTACAAGCTGCCAAATTGAAAGTTATGGATAGGTTCCATAGTGGAACATGCAAAAAATGGAAGGGAAACAGAATTGATCTATGTAACCTTTAGGGTTACATAGTTAGGGTTAGCAGGTCTTTTCAAATTGTGAGGACCTTATGGGGCTCTATGAAGATCAAGGGGGGGGGATTAAAAGTTCATTTCAATGCAGTCACATTTCTATCACTAGTGCTTCTTGGTCTAAGAATTGTTTTTTAATAGCAGGTTCTGGAGTATGAAAAGGTTTGAAAACCCCTGATCTAGAGATAAAGGGAGCCCACTGAGCAATCTAAAAGGATGCATTCAGCAGTTTCACGTTTTCCATCATTGCAAGAATGCAAATGTTCTGGAAAGCTTATCTGAATCTTCTGATAATAGTATCAATAGGAGATCACTGGAGTCAGTCAAAGTGAAATGTCTTCTATGAAGAGGTACTTCTAATGACATAAGACTATAACTGGTAACTGAAAGGATTCTTGTGAGCTATCCAAAACCACTCAGGCGAGAAGGGTGGCTATACAAATAAATAAATAAATAAAATTCTAATATAAAGGTGATTATCCACATCTAAAGTTTATGACTATTACCCTTGTGTAGAATTTTGTGCTGTATGTCAGCACAATTGGCAGCTTGTTTAGCAGTTACCTGTAGTAACCAGTTGTGTTTTCTGTTGCAGAGGACACATTGCAATGCTGTTCTTGGGTAGGCCAGTGTGCATGGTACATAAATATCATGATGTTTGAGAAAATGATCTCAAGTAATTATAATGCTCCTAATACCTCGGTGGAAAGAGTTTTGAAGTTTTCTGCTTCTTTTTTTAAACATCGTAACTATATTATATAGCAGTGGCCCCCAATCTTTTGGGCACCAAGAACCGGTTCCATGGAGGTTGGTTCTTCTACAGATGGGGAGGGTCCATGCTTTTGTGCTCTGCCTGAATCCCACGCAGACGCGGATGGGGTACGCTCACTTGCAGCACTTGGTACCTGGCGGACCAGGGACTGGGGTCGGTCCATGGCCTGGGTTTGGGAACCTCTGTTATATAAATATAGTTATACTTCTACATAACTGAACCTTAGACTTCCACTAATATGTTTTGACACAGAATTCTGACACCTGCAGGCTACATCAATGCCAGTATAGGATCTGGAAAACAATATACAGTATCTATTGACCAGTGGTGGGTTCCAGATCGTGGTGAAACTGGTGGGGTGCAACGGGGCTGGTCATCCATCAAATGCATGCACGCAACATGCACGCAGCATGCGTATGCATACTTACTGCCCATGACACTCCGTGACACTCCAGCTACTCGGTGGAGCGTCACGCAGGCGCCGTACGCTCCGTGCGCATGCGTGGAAGCCCTGATCGGCTCAAATACAGGTAAGGATGGCGGGCAGGAGGGCCCTCCAGAGCACCGTACTGGATGGTATCTGGTGCTCCCAGCAGGCACCGTATCAGGGCGTACTGGTCATATCCCACCACTGCTATTGACCAAAATAAGTATTTGTAAAATAGTAGCCCATATATTCTCTGAAAATGAGCTTTTAGCTTCCTCTTCTTTCATGTCAAAGGAGTAAATTACATGGCTTAACTCCATGTGAAAGCATACTGTGGAGTGCCATAGCATTTATTTCTTCTTCAGGGACATTTTCAAAAGCTTAAAGGTTCATGGTGACACAATTCAAGACAACTAGCTTCTTCATGGAAACAGAAAGAACTAAGAGTCAAATGTATAGTGCAGAGCAAGAGAATGTTTTCTCTCTACCCCCACAGGGTATAGTGAAGTATTCCTTAAATATCTTTGCTGGGCAGCTGCTGGTTTACTAACTTATATATAGAATTCAAAGTGACCGGCAAACCAAATTCCTTTCAGCAAACAAAGTTCAGAGGGCAGCAATATGTATTGGCTGCCGTGATAGAGATCCTTTTGTAATGGACACATGTCAGTAGTAGCAGGAGATCAATCCAGAAAGGGCAAGCAACCTCTCAGAAAAAGATGGCGCTTAGGCAAATGGCTGAAATTCTATGGTACCTTTTTGTAGTGTATGGAGGAATGAAAGGCAAGAGATTCAAAAAAGCAGAAGTTCCAAAGGTGCTTTTTAAGGAGGTAACTGGACTTTCTTGTTTTTTTCTTTGAAGGCATTTTGCCTGCAAGGAATATAAATCCTTCCATCCCCCACTATCCTTTCAGAGCTTCTTGGATGAGAAGCAAAACGTCTTCAGAGAAAAAACAACAAGGAAGTCCAGTTGCCTCCTGAAAAAGCATCTTTGGAACAACCATGACTGAGAATCTCCATAGACAAAAAAGCAGGACACAGCATGAATACAGGTAGTCCTTGACTTACGACCACAATTGATCCCAGAATTTATGTTGCTAAGTGAGAAATTTGTTAAGCAAATTTCTCCCATTTTACAACTTTTCTTCCCACAGTTGTTAAGTGAATCACTGCAGTTGCTAAGTTAGTAACACCGTTGTTAAGTGAGTCTGGCTTTCCCACTGACTTTGCTTGTCATAAGGTCACAAAAGGGGACCATATGATCCCAGGAAACTGCAACTCTCATAAACATGAACCAGTTGTCAAGCATCTGAATGTAGATCAAGTGACCCATGGGAATGCTGCATGGGTCATAAGTGTGAAAAATGGTCATAAGTCGCTCTTTTCAGTGCTGTTGTAACTTTGAACAGTCACTAAACGAACTGTTGTAAGTTGAGGACTACCTGTAGTAAAGACACCAAGACAAGGCAATCGGCTCTGATAACATGCCATGAACCTGAAAAATGTAAAAATAGATGTAAAATAAGGAAAAAAGCAAATGAAGCCAACAGTGTGGGAGCTGCAAAGTCAGATCAACAGTAGAGTGATCTATAAACCATGATTAATACTGCCCTGTTGGTTTCAATAAAGGTTGATAATACCACATGCCAACGGTTTGAGATGTGATAGCAGCTGAAAGCTGCCTTTTAGGTATTCACCATTCAAAAATAATAATAATTACACCAACAGATTACTAATTTACACCAACAGGATTTCTTCCACCTCCCACCACTGTTTTTCTCCGTTTTGCTAATTGTAGATTTGTAGATGTAGATTTATTTATTTATAGGCCGCCCTTTTCCCTGAGGGGACTCAGGGCGGCTTACAATTAGCAGTGTAAGAATCAATAAATCTATCTACCCTTACACCCACACAAAGTGCCTGTTCAATTATGTGTACAACTTGGTTGAGATATTTATAATTGCAGTCTGAGACAACCATGTTAAATTCTTTTGAGAATCATTTGTGGTTTTCATTTATAAATCTAATGAATACAACAGAAAAACCTGTTTCCCTGAAGTGGCCAACTAAATTTCAGTGGGTTGAATCTTCTCACTATCTCCTACTTTCACTGTTCAGCAAAGTGATATTTTGAGGTATCCTTACTTTGATTCTATTTAGCCATCTTGGCTTATAGCCACAGATGGTTTCATTTTTCTTAAAAATATCATATTTCTTTTCCAGTTATCTATTGTAATGACATCCATATTTTATTATGTACTGAATGAATCCTGAAGATGAAACTCAAATACTTTGGCCACCTAATGAGAAGGAAGCACTCACTGGAGAAGAGCCTAATGCTTGAGGGCAAAAGAAGAAAGGAATGGTGGAGAATGAGGTGGCTGGACAGAGTCACCGGTAGCTGTGAGCTTAAACAGACTCCAGAGGATGGTAGAGGACAGGAAGGCCTGGAGGATCATTGTCCATGGGATTGCAATGGGTCGGACGCGACTTTGCAACTAACAACATTGAATGAGTATCTAAATCTCTATTCCTTCTTCCTCCATTCCACTGGCCTCACCGGTTTAAAAGAGGATCTTCCTAATAATTTCTACTATACTATGTAAATTTCAGATATTTGTATTATATTCCATACGTAGTCAGCATAAACAAATCAACTACAAATACGATAACCACTTTTGTAAGGAAGTAATTTCACAACTCTGATCATTTTAGTAGCATTTTCCAGAATCTTTTAAAATTTTACAATCCTATGTCCTATTCATACTAGCATAATGCAGATGTTAAGATTAAAATAGATGGAATTTATCAGGAAGACAAATTCAAATAATTTTTCCTAAAACAGATTTCTAATACACAATCTTTCTGCAATGTCTAAAAATCCATTCTCTTTTACCAATCAGAATCTAGTATCTAATGACAAGCTGGAAGTCTTTAAAAACTTTGCTTTCTCTCACAGTGTTAGTAGGATTTTATGGCACATCCTTTGCCATTATTTTTTCTTACTATTTTTAAAATCTGTTTACATGTAAGCTACTTACTTGGGCAGCATCTAAAATTATTATTTTTTAAAGGTTCTATTTCCATTCAAGACATGACTTCTCACTGATATATGCCTTTGACATGAAAAAGATTTGAGTAAGATTTCATTGCTATATATGAAGAAAGTCAAAGAATGGAATAATCGAGTTGGAAGGCATCTTGAGGGTCTTCTAGTCACTTAAATATAAGCCAGGAGTGTGCTGCAGCTGCCAAAAAAGCCAACACAGTTCTAGGCTGCTTA